>NC_036845.1:23673000-23709809 GCF_002910315.2 Salvelinus sp. IW2-2015
AGACATACATTGTGAGTTACAGCCAGACTAGTGCCGCAAAAAATGGCTGACAACTGCGTTTACATTTTTACACATAAATACGGAATAAAATCATAAATAACTCTTACTTTTGGACGAGCTTCCATCGGTATCTTGGGCAATGTGTCCTTTGTCCAAAAGAATTGTTGCTTTGTTGTAAAACGACCTCTTCAACTTCGGAACTAGCAGCTAACGATAGCTACACGGCACACACATGTCCAAATCCTCAAACGCAATACTAAGGAAATTCCGAAAAATAGCAATATACTCGCATAAACTGATATAAATCGGTTTCAAAAAACTTCGTTATGATGTTTCTAACACCTATATCGAATTAAATCACAGACGGATAGATCTTTGGTCAATAACGAGAGCTTTTGAGCATGCCATTCTGATGTCCTCCCTTGCGCCCTGGCGAGCGTCGAAAAGAAGGGACATCTCACTCCATTGCCTTTTATAAACTCTGAGAAACACGTACAGATGCCATTCCACTTCTCATTGGTTACTGACATCCAGGGGAAGGCGGGTGCAGTTCATTTCGATCCATAGGGCACACACAGAGCTTAAAACTGATCCGAGATCAGAGACTATTTTTCAGAGCTTCGCATGTCCTGTCATGATTTTCGCTGTAGAAAGAGTTCTGGTTCACCCACAGACATAATTCAAACGGTTTTAGAAACTAGAGATTGTTTTCTATCCAATAGTAATAATAATATGCATATTGTACGAGCAAGAATTGAGTATGAGGCAGTTTAATTTGGAGACGATATTTTCCAAAGTGGAAACAGCACCCCCTGTATTGAGAAAAGGTTCTCACGWGTCACAAACCCGGATCCGGGATCCCTCCATCAAAAAAGCTGACTAGCATAGCCTAGCCTAACGCGACAGGAATATCATATAATATAATTTTCATGAAATCACAAGTCCAAGACACCAAATGAAAGATAAACATCTTGTGAATCCAGCCATCATTTCCGATTTATTTTTATTTTTACAGGGAATACACAATATGTATTTCTATTAGCTAACCATGATAGCAAAAGACTCAACCGCATATTTTCACAATTTTTTTACCGCATAGGTAGCTATCACAAATTCGACCAAATAAAGATATAATTAGTCACTAACCAAGAAACAACTTCATCAGAACCCCCACCTGTGGACGTCGGGCCCTCATACCACCCTCATGGAGTCTGTTTCTGACTGTTTGAGCAGACACATGCACATTTGTGGCCTGCTGGAGGTTATTTTGCAAATATGCACATTTTCGAACAAAACATAGATTTATTGTATAACATGTTATAAGACTGTCATCTGATGAAGTTGTTTCTTGGTTAGTGACTAATTATATCTCTATTTGGTCGGTTTTGTGATAGCTACCTATGCGGTAAAAAAATTGTGAAAATATGCGGTTGAGTCTTTTGCTATTGTGGTTAGCTAATAGAAATACATATTGTGTGTTCGCTGTAAAACATTTTAAAATCGGAAATGATGGCTGGATTCACAAGATGTGTATCTTTCATTTGCTGTATTGGACTTGTGATTTCATGATATTTATATGCTAGTATTTACTCGTGGCGCTATGCTAGGCTATGCTAGTCAGCTTTTTACTGATGAGGATGCTCCCGGATCAGGGATGGTGATGAAGTAGAGGTTAACCTTTTGTCAATAGGGGGAGCTGTTAGCATTATTTTTTTTTTTACATTTCCAAATTAAACTGCCTCGTACTCAATTCTTGCTCGTACAATATGCATATTATTATTACTATTGGATAGAAAACAATCTCTAGTTTCTAAAACCGTTTGAATTATGTCTGTGGGTGAACCAGAACTCTTTCTACAGCGAAAATCATGACAGGACATGCGAAGCTCTGAAAAATAGTCTCTGATCTCGGATCAGTTTAAAACTCTGTGTGTGCCCTATGGCTTGACATGAACTGCACCCGCCTTCCCCTGGATGTAGTAACCATATGAGAAGTGGAATGGTGTCTCTACGTGTTTCTCAGAGTTTATAAAGAGAATGGAGTGAGATGTCCCTTCTTTTCGACGCTCGCCAATGGCCAAGAGGGGACCTAGAATGGCATGCTCAAAAGCTCCTGTTATGCCTAAGATATATCCGTCTGTGATTAATTCGATATAGGTGTTAGAAAATCATAACGAGTTATTTGAAACCGATTTATATCAGTTTATGCGAGTATATTACATAATTTTCGGATTTCCTTAGTATTGCGTTTGAGGATTTGGACATGTGTGTGCCGTGTAGCTATTCGTTAGCTGCTAGTTCCGAAGTTGAAGAGGTCGTTTTACAAAAGCTACGATTCTTTTGGACAAAGGACACTTTGCCACAGATACTGATGGAGCTCGTCCAAAGTAAGAGTTATTTATGATTTTATTCCGTATTTATGTGGAAAAAATGTAAACGCAGTTGTCGGCCATTTTTTGCGGCATAGTCTGGCTGTAACTCACATGTATGTCTTGTAACGTTAATTTTAAAAATCTAAATCAGCGGTTGCATTAATAAACCATGTATCTTTCATTAGCTGTCAACCTTGTATTTTTTTAGTCAATCTAATCGATAAATAATCGTAAACATAGGTGCCTTTCAAGATGGCGCGGCCAGAATGCATGTCATGTTTTGACAGATTACATTGCATAACCACGATTTGTGATGCTAAATATGCACATTTTCGAACAAACTCTATATGCATTGTGTAATATGATGTTACAGGACTGTCATCTGAAGAATTCTGAGAAGGTTAGTGAAAAAATTAATATATTTTGGTGGCGATAACGTTATCGCCCCTTTTGCATTGATTCAATGCTGGGTGATGTTAGCTCATGTGGTATGCTAATATAACGATATATTGTGTTTCGCTGTAAAACACTTAGAAAATCTGAAATATTGTCTGGATTCACAAGATCTGTTTGTTTTCGATTGCTGTATGCTGTGTATTTTTCAGAAATGTTTTAGGATGAGTATTTGGTATTGACGCGTCTCTGTAATTATTCCGGTGCTTCCAACGCTATTTCAGATTGCAGCTGCAATGTAGAACTGTGATTTATACCTGAAATATGCACATTTTTCAAAAAAAACATATGCTATACCATAAATAGTTATCAGACTGTCATCTTATGAAGTTGTTTTCTTGGTTGTGGCTATATATACCTTTTTAGTAGAATTAGTGATCTTACTGATGAGGAAAAAAAATGGTGGAGAAAAAAAGTTGTGTCTTTTGCTATCGTGGTTAGCTAATAGATTTACATATTGTGTCTTCCCTGTAAAACATTTTAAAAATCAGAAATGATGGCTGGATTCACAAGATCTGTATCTTTCATCTGGTGTCTTGGACTTGTGATTTAATGATATTTAGATGCTTGTATTTACTTGTGACGCTATGCTAGGCTATGCTAGTCAGCTTTTTTACTGTGGGGGGTGCTCCCGGATCCGGGATGAGWACCAAGTAAAAGTTAAAGCTTTTTGGACATTTGAGTGGATGTGAAAGTTGTGTGAGCGTGGAAAGGACGTGATTAAAATTTGGATATAAAAGCTGATTGATTCAAATGTGGAAATTAAGCTTATTGAAATTTGAATAAGAGGATTGACATTTGGATAATAAGCTGATTGATTGAAATGTGGATAATAAGAGGATTTAAGCTATTTAGCTATTAAGTACTGAGTGAATGAGAGCTGCTAGGGGACTGGCTCCGGTGTGAAAAAGGTATTATGGGAGATTACAGAGTGCGTGTCTGAATGAATATCCCAACCAGTTCTGTGAGCTGAGTATTTTTAATCTATAACATTATCTACAGTTATTAGATACAGTTGAAGTCATAAGTTTACATACACTTAGCTTGGAGTCATTAAAACAAATTTTCCAACCACTGCACAAATTTCTGGTTAAMAACTAAAGTTTTGGCAAGTCGATTAGGACATCTACTTTGTGCATGACACAAGTCATTTTTCCAAAAACCACGCAGCCGTCATACCGCTCAGGAAGGAGACGTGTTCTGTCTCCTAGAGATGAACGTACTTTTGTGCAAAAAGTGCAAATCTATCCCAGAACAATAACAAAGGACCGTGTGAAGACGCTGGAGGAAACAGGTACAAAAGTGTCTATACCCACAGTAAAACGAGTCCTATATCGACATTACCTGAAAGTCCACTCAGCAAGGAAGAAGCCACTGCTCCAAAACCGCAATAAAAAAGCCAGACTATGGTTTGCAACTGCACATGGGAACAAAGATCGTACAAATGTACTCTCGTCTGATGAAACAAAAATAAACTGTTTGGCCATAATGACCATTGTTATGTTTGGAGGGAAAAGGGGGAGGCTTGCAAGCCAAAGAACACCATCCCAACCGTGAATCATGGGGGTGGCAGCATCATGTTGTGGGGTTGCTTTGCTGCAGGAGGGACTGGTGCACTTCACAAAATAGATGCATMATGAGGCAGGAAAATTATGTGGATATATTGAAGCAACATCTCAAGACATCAGTCAGGAAGTTAAAGCTTGGTCGCAAATGGGTCTTCCAAATCGACAATGACCCCAAGCATACTTCCAAAGTTGTGGCAAAATGGCTTAAGGTCAACAAAGTATTGGAGTGGCAATCACAAAGCCCTGACCTCAATTCTATAGAAAATTTGTGGGCAGAACTGAAACAGTGTGTGCGAGCAAGCAGGCCTACAAACCTGACTCAGTTAAAGCAGCTCTGTCAGGAGGAATGGGCCAAAATTCACCCAACTTATTGTGGGAAGCTTGTGGAAGGCTACCCAAAACGTTTGACCCAAGTTAAACAATGTAAATGCAATGCTACCAAATAGTAATTGAGTGTATGTAAACCTCTGACCCACTGGGAATGTATTGAAAGAAATAAAAGCTAAAATAAATAATTCTCTCTACTATTATTCTGACATTTCACAATCTTAAAATAAAGTGGCGATCCTAACTGACCTGACATGGAATTTTTACAAGGATTAAATGTCAGGAATTGTGAAAAACKGAGTTTAAATATATTTGGCTAAGGTGCATGTAAACTTCCGATTTCAACTCTATGTATTGGAAGTATAGTATTAGAAGTATTAGAAGTATTGGAAGTATAGTATTAGCTAGTATTAGGAGAGGGAGAGGGTATTAGGAGAGGGCTAGAGTGAGGGCAGGAGGCCCCACTTGTTTAGAAATCTATATTAACTTAGGGGCCAGAATTATTATTTAAAAAAATTATAACGTTCCCAACSTAAACGGACTATTTCTCAGCCCCAGATCGTAAAATATGCATATCATTTACAGATTAGGATAGAAAACACTCCAACGTTTCCAAAACTGTCAAAATATTGTCTGTGAGTATAACAAAACTGATTCTGCAGGCGAAAACCTGAGGAAATCCAACCCGGAAGTGCTTTTTTATTTATTTTTATCCCTGTTCTGTTGCCTGCCCCTCCTCCATTTAATGTCATATCTCACAATCACACAACTTTCACATCGAATTTCACTTAGTACTATTTCCAAATACACTCTGTAATCTCCTTTATTACCCCATGTGCATCTTCAACAATTATCTTGTCGTTACTTGCTATGCATCTTATGTATATTCGACTGTTCTCTTGCCGCTACTTCCAATACATATAAATGACACCCTTTGTTAAAAAAAAACTTGTGTTATTCTAATGGCTGCAGACCAGGTAGACACTTCTTCAATAAATGCCTACAGACAGCTGTCAGCCGGGCTTTCCATGGTACTGCTACGCCCTCTCTCCAGTCTCCTCATAAAACTAGTGAATAGCCTTCTCTCTATAAGAATATGGGTACCTTTTTATGCGTTACTCGCCTTAATTTTACTGGTTTTATACATATTTTTTAAATCATTTAAATTGACTTACTGATTTCAGTTGCCGTCCCTCAATTGTTTGCGGATGATGCGTCTCCTCCTGGGCAGCTCACAGTAAGGGTCTGGTCTGGGTTGGTCTTGTCGTCTTTTGGTCAGACGGGAATTTCCTTCACACTTCATAAAATGCTTCACTGGTTTCCCTCGCAGACCCCCACTGGAACGCTCCGCAGGCAGAATCAACCTGTTCATTGAYGACAAATTGTCATAGAAATTCTACACAGGGACACTGAAAGTAAATCTTAAATGAATCATTCTTTATTATCAGCACGCTGGAGAGGGTCCAACCAACTCAATGCACCAAGTACACATGTCGATCAGGAACTCTACCCGGGGCAGTCCCGTTAATTCTCTTATATACAGATATATTTGCATGATTTAGCTTATTCATCATGCATAATTATTTCATCATTACCGTTTGCTTCCTTCATATGACAGACCAATACCTCACAAGGCTTCTTCTTTCTAAGCTGAGACCTTGAAACTGAGATATCCCTTTCTCAAAAAAAGGTTCTGGGCATACTGCCAAAATGCAGATACTGATAGTGAGGATTTGTTCAATCAGTCACAKAAATTGGATATTAGAAAAGCACATGAATAGAACACAGAAATTGGTTATTAGAAAAGCACAAATAAGAAGATGTTATTTATACAAGGAGTCAATGTGCATGGGTAGATAGGGGTAAAAGTGACTAGGCAATCAATATATATGATAAACATGGTAGTAGCAGYGCATGTTGTGAGTGTGAAAGTATTTGTGTGTGTGTGAAAGCGTATGGAGTGTGTTGGAGTGTAAGTACGTCTGAGTGTATTGGTAGAGTCCAGTGTGTGTCCATAGAGTCAGAGTCAATGCAAAAAAAGGTCAATGCAATAGTCCGGGTAGCCATTTGATCAAAATGAACTGTTCAGCATTCTTATCGTTTGGAGTAGAAGCTGTTCAGGTGCCTTTTGGTCCCAGACTTGGCGCTCCGGTACCTCTTGCCTTGCAGTAGCAGAGTGTGCAGTCTATGGCTAGGATGGCAGGGAGCTCAGCCCCAGTGATTTACTGGGCCATCCGCACCACCCTCCATAGCGCTTTGCGATCGAGGGCGGTGAAGTTGCCATATCAAGCGTTGATGCAGCCAGTCGAGATGCTCTCAATGGTGGAGCTGTTTAATAGCTGTATAACTTCATGACTGTGCTGGTGTGAGAGGACCATATTAAGTACTTGATGTGGATGGGACCGTGCTCGCCCCTCCATTTCCTGTAGTCCCCGATCTGCTCCTTTGTCTTGCTGACGTTGAGGGAGAGGTTGTTGTCCTGGCACCACACTGCCAGGTCTCTGACCTCTCTGTAGGCCATTTCATCATCGATGGTCAGGCCTAACACGGTTGTGTCGTCAGCAATGTTCCCTCAAAATGTTTTGGGGCACTGAGCAAATTTCAGAGCGTAAACAGAGCGTAAACTTTAAAATTCTGTGCAACTTCCAGCGCGGGTTTACTGGGAACACTGAGGCTATACCCGCTTTAAGTTACAGTTTTAACATTGGCCAAGTAGGGTACTGTGGCAATTTGATCCTAATGTAGGCCTACCAGAGTGACCTACCATCAAAAACATTGGACAAAATGCATCCCAAAACATTTTAAGATGGAAATAACTATTCTATCATCCAGCCTACAGTAGCAGCCAATGTGTGGTGTTAAATGCCTACATTCCTTTAGACTCTGTGTTTGACATAAGGTACACATAAGGTACATAAGGTTCACTATTATTCCCATACCATTATTACAGAAAATAAGACAAATTATGCTACGCTCTGCCTATTAGCTGAGACCATCTCAAAATCCAACACTTCCCCTTTAAAACATAAATAAGCTCTTTACCTGAATCGCTTTTCAAAGATGGCTAGAAATGCACGCATTTTTTGCTTTTGTAGGACGCATTCACTCCCTATTGTTGACAAGAAATTAGCTTTAAGAATATTGGTAGTAGTAATAATTTGTCAAACAGTAAATAATTTGTCTGGATTTCCTGAATCAGAAATGCCCTAAACCAAACTGTTGTTCTGGTCTGTCCTCTCTCAAGGTTATGGCAAAGGTGACTACAGATGGTGTCTAGCATCGAAGCAATAATTTGACAATAATAAAGAATGATACATTTAAGATTGACTTCCATTGTGCCTGTGTAGAAATTCCACGACAACAGCCTCGTTATGTTTTTTTTTTTTTACTATTTTAAAATAATAATAATAAAAATATTAGCAAATTGGGTGATTTTTTACTCTTCCTTATTGGGAAAGGGCACGTAAGTATGTGACAAATAAAATTAGACTTGATTTGATTTATTGTCATCGCTAAGATAAAGTGCATGTCCTCCATTTCCATTTGAGCACCAGTAGACTCAAAGCATGAGAGAGCTTACCTGTAGACCATCTATTTGTGGAATTGATGAAGTCAGTGAGTTCTTGTTAAGCAGCCCATTATTTCAGCATCTTTGCCATTGTTACAGATAAGCATTGCTGAGTTTTTTTTCTTCCATTGTTCTTTTGCAGAGATGAAAAGACAGGAGAGACAAGCCTATGTAGAGTAGACAAAACCAACCAGTTTTATTTTCCTTTTTGGGGATGGGAGGAGAGGTAGGAATCAAAGTGAGGTCAGGATCTTGTTCATTTATATTCACTAGTCTGTTATCTATTTTTCTACTGCATTACTATTTGCCAAAACTAATCTAGCAGACCTGGGGTGACGAGACAGGCCTGTGCTTTGAAACAGAACTAGTCTCTTTCTCTGTAGATGCATTTTCAACAGTGAACTAATTTCAGCAGCAGAATACCTGAATATGCAGTGAAGCACAAATGCCACATTCCCTTGTGAGCCATGATATGCAGTTCACATGCAGATAGGAACCAAAGGATAGGAACCAATGAAAAAGAGTTTCCTACAAACATAATGACAACTATAGTCATGACTATTCCTTTATATTTATCAGGGCTCTATGTGCCCTTATTTTATGGCATTAATAATACACGGTATAATGTGAAAAGCTCTATTCTATTTCTAAAACATTAATAATAACCTAGCTATTGACAACTATTACATTTGTATTGATTAATACTGAACAGGAGTAATCACTAAATTGATGTATTTCGAACAAATCAAATCAAATCAAATTTTATTTGTCACATACACATGGTTAGCAGATGTTAATGCGAGTGTAGCGACATGCTTGTGCTTCTAGTTCCGACAATGCAGTAATAACCATCAAGTAATCTAACCTAACAATTCCACAACTACTACCTTATACACACAAGTGTAAAGGGATAAAGAATATGTACATAAAGATATATGAATGAGTGATGGTACAGAACGGCATAGGCAAGATGCAGTAGATGGTATAGTGTACAGTCTATACATATGAGATGAGTAATGTAGGGTATGTAAACATAAAGTGGCATAGTTTAAAGTGGCTAGTGATACATGTATTACATAAAGATGGCAAGATGCAGTGGATGATATACAGTACAGTATATACATATACATGTGAGATGAGTAATGTAGGGTATGTAAACATTATATTAAGTATATTAAGTGGCATTGTTTAAAGTGGCTAGTGATACATTTTTACATAATTTCCATCAATTCCCATTATTAAAGTGGCTGGAGTTGAGTCAGTATGTTGGCAGCGGCCACTAAATGTTAGTGGTGGCTGTTTAACAGTCTGATGGCATTGAGATAGAAGCTGTTTTTCAGTCTCTCGGTCCCTGCTTTGATGCACCTGTACTGACCTCGCCTTCTGGATGATTGCGGGGTGAACAGGCAGTGGCTCGGGTGGTTGTTGTCCTTGATGATCTTTATGGCCTTCCTGTGACATCGGGTGGTGTAGGTGTCCTGGATGGCAGGTAGTTTGCCCCCGGTGATGCGTTGTGCAGACCTCACTCCCCTCTGGAGAGCCTTACGGTTGTGGGCGGAGCAGTTGACTTGCCAGGCGGTGATACAGCCCGACAGGATGCTCTCGATTGTGCATCTGTAGAAGTTTTTGAGTGCTTTTGGTGACAAGCCGAATTTCTTCAGCCTCCTGAGGTTGAAGAGGCGCTGCTGCACCTTCTTCACAACGCTGTCTGTGTGGGTGGACCAATTCAGTTTGTCCGTGATGTGTACACCGAGGAACTTAAAACTTTTCCCAAAACCCCTTCCCTTTCCCCTACCCACTACTGTCCGTCGATGTGGATAGGGGGGTGCTCCCTCTGCTGTTTCCTGAAGTCCACAATCATCTCCTTTGTTTTGTTGACTTGAGTGTGAGGTTATTTTCTGACACCACACTCCGAGGCCTCACCTCTCCCTGTAGGCCGTCGTCGTTGTTTTTGGTAATCAAGCGTACCACTGTAGTGTCGTCCGCAAACTTGATGATTGAGTTGGAGGCGTGCATGGCACGCAGTCGTGGGTGAACAGGGAGTACAGGAGAGGGCTCAGAACGCACCCTTGTGGCCCAGTGTTGAGGATCAGCGGGGTGGAGATGTTGTTACCTACCCTCACCACCTTGGGGGAGGTCCGTCAGGAAGTCCAGGACCCAGTTGCACAGGGTGGGGTCGAGACCCAGGGCTTGATGACGAGTTTGGAGGGTACTATGGTGTTAAAGCTGAGATGTAGTCGATGAACAGCATTCTCACATAGGTATTCCTCTTGTCCAGATGGGTTAGGGCAGTGTGCAGTGTGGTTGCGATTGCGTCATCTGTGGACCTATTGGGTCGGTAAGCAAATTGGAGTGGGTCTAGGGTGTCAGGTAGGGTGGAGGTGATACGGTCCTTGACTAGTCTCTCAAAGCACTTCATGATGACGGAAGTGAGTGCTACGGGGCGTAGTGTTTTAGCTCAGTTACCTTAGCTTTCTTGGGAACAGGAACAATGGTGGCCCTCTTGAAGCATGTGGGAACAGCAGACTGGGATAAGGATTGATTGAATATGTCCKTAAACACACCAGCCAGCTGGTCTGCGCATGCTCTGAGGAAGCGGCTGGGAATGCCGTCTGGGCCTGCAGCCTTGCGAGGGTTAACACGTTTAAATGTTTTACTCACCTCGGCTGCAGTGAAGGAGAGCCCGCAGGTTTTGGTAGCGGGCCGTGTCAGTGGCACTGTATTGTCCTCAAAGCGAGCAAAAAAGTTATTTAGTCTGTCTGGGAGCAAGACATCCTGGTCCGCGACGGGGCTGGTTTTCTTTTTGTAATCCGTGATTGACTGTCCGTGATTGACTTGAACTGAAGCAGGCTCAAGTCAGTCTTTGGGAGGGAAGGGAAAAATGTTTTTACCTTGATGCAATCACTCCCTCCAGGAATTCCCATCCTTCCCAGTCATGGCTCCAAATTGATTCTGAAATCTATTTGTTCTAGAAAGCAAAAAGGTACCGAATATTCTGAGGGAAAAATTGAATTTTATAGTGCTTATAAAGGCTCAAGCTAGTTCTGATCCTGGTTAAACAGAATATCTCCCACAGAGGGGAAATAACACTCAAGGTCAGTGGGAGCTCACAGTACACAGAAGTCCTCACGTTCCGAGAAACAGGAACAAGCCAAAGCATCAACATCCTGACAGCAACAGAGGTGATATGAACAGAGGTGATATGGTCGAGCTATCTGCTACAATAATCCCTTCAGGATTATTGGCAGGTTAAGAATATGTGGGGTTTATGGGATCCTTAATTATGCAGCAGCATTTCCTGATTGTCCGACTAATGACGATAGAATTAGCACTGTTTGCCAATTAGCCGGCCTGCTCTCTGAGCCATAGCATATTGAGCAGGAGGGAATGGCTCCATTTGTCATGTGAAGGTTCTGCTTACCAAACAGCCCTGAAGCATTTTCAGCCTCATCCACTCAAAGTTCAGCAATTAGCTCCGGCAACAATAATTTATTAGAGCAAGTTTACCTCCCCTAATTTACTTGTCAGCATGATTAAGGGAAATCCAAAAACCACCCTGGTAAATCGAGAAGGGCGTTGAGATGGTTCGTTACAATGGCATCCTCTTAATGTAAAATTTAAGTGAGTCTTAAATATTTAAGAGGGACTTAGTTTGGTTAAATATATGTTATATGCTGTTTCTCTCTTCAACAAACATCCAGCTACATTGATGTTTGTGTGTAAAGAAAGGATACAGTAAAAGTTCCACTGTGGCCCTCAGTAACTTAACATTTACCTTTAGTGGGGCAAACATAATTTTGAAAGGAATGGGAAAACATTCATTTAAACTATCTCAGTAAGAAAATGGCAGCATAAAAAACACTGGCTGTGGCGTAGTGCAATGCTTTTAAATTTCACCACTTCATGTCTTAATGCTATAAGAGTGCAACAATGCTGAACACTGCACATTTTACTGCTCTCTGTCCGTGAAGGTTCAAAACGCCATGCAGTATAACCTAAGCACTCATACAACAGATCTTCAACTCATGAGTGCATAGATTTTTTATTAGGGGCCAGGAACGCAATAATTAATGACATATGAAGTGGATGCCCCCACCCCCATCAATATTGAGAAAAATATGAGAATTGATGCCACCCCCTAGCTTAAAATTGAGCAGTAACACATTGTCAGTGATTTACACACCTGTAGTGATGCAGCTTGTTGAGGTGAATCTCTATGATGGACACTCAGTGGATCATAGCATGCAGTGGACAGAAATAACAGATGCCTAACAGTGATCGACTGCAGATCTGTGATTAATGAGTCCCCATCATCTATATTTAATGTGTGTGTGATATTAAGGGGCATCCTGGTAAGAAGTCACCCCATACCCTTCATCCGGCATACCCGTCTATTTTAGGCACTGAGAGATGACCGGTAATTGGTTTTCATTTTCATTATGAAATCCTTTGAATTTTTAATTCCACAGGGCCTCTTGCTCCTGACCAGTTTAATTACTACCTCTGTGCCTGCCGTGGCTGTGGCTGGGCCTGCAGGTCCACCATGCTGCAGTGAAAAGACCCTCTCAGAACAGGGAGTGGTAGTGGGGGAGCCACGGGGGTGGGGATATTCTTACTGTTCTCAGCGAAGGAGGACTTATTGATTATAGTCATACACTTGCAAGTATTTATTTGTATTAAAAAATATATGTACAGTGGGGAGAACAAGTATTTGATACACTGCCGATTTTGCAGGTTTTCCTACTTACAAAGCATGTAGAGGTCTGTAATTTTTATCATAGGTACACTTCAACTGTGAGAGACTGAATCTAAAACAAAAATCCAGAAAATCACATTGTATGATTTTTAAATAATTAATTTGCATTTTATTGCATGACATAAGTATTTGATCACCTACCAACCAGTAAGAATTCCGGCTCTCTACAGACCTGTTGTTTTTCTTTAAGAGCCCTCCTGTTCTCCACTCATTACCTGTATTAACTGCACCTGTTTGAACTCGTTACCTGTATGAAAGACACCTGTCCACACACTCAATCAAACAGATTCCAAACCTCTCCACAATGGCCAAGACCAGAGAGCTGTGTAAGGACATCAGGGTTAAAATTGTAGACCTGCACAAGGCTGGGATGGGCTACAGGACAATAGGCAAGCAGCTTGGTGAGAAGGAAACAACTGTTGGCGCAATTATTAAGAATGGAAGAAGTTCAAGATGACGGTCATTCACCCTCGGTCTGGGGCTCCATGCAAGATTTCACCCTCGTGGGGCATCAATGATCATGAGGAAGGTGAGGGATCATCCCAGAACTACACGGAGGACCTGGTCAATGACCTGAGAGAGAGCTGGGACCAAGTCTCAAAGAAAACTATTAGTAAACACACTACGCCGTCATGGATTAAAATCCGCAGGCACGCAAGTTCCCCCTGCTTAAGCCAGTGCATGTCCAGGCCTGTTGAAGTTTTCCAATGACCATCTGGATGATCCAGAGGAGGAATGGGAGAAGGTCATGTGGTCTTGATGAGCAAAAATAGAGCTTTTTTGTCCAACTCCACTCGCCGTGTTTGGAGGAAGAAGAAGTATGAGTCAACCCAAGAACACCATCCCACCGTGAAGCATGGAGGTGAAACATCATTATTTGGGGATGTTTTCTGCAAAGGGGAAGGACGACTGCAACCGTATTGAGGGGAGGATGGATGGGGCCATGTATCGCGAGATCTTTGCCAACAACCTCCTTCCTCAGCTAAGAGCATTGAAATGGGGTCGTGGCTGGGTCTTCCAGCATGAAACGACACGAAGCACACAGCCATGGCACACTAAGGAGTGGCTCCGTAAGAAGCATCTCAAGGTCCTGGAGTGGCCTATGCAGTCTCCAGACTGAACCCCAATAGAAAATCTTTGGAGGGGCTGAAAGTCCGTATTGCCCAGCGACAGCCCGAACCTGAAGGATCTGGAGAAGATCTGTAGGGAGGAGTGGGCCAAATCCCTGCTGCAGTGTGTGCAACCTAGTCAGAAAACTACAGGAAACGTATGATCTCTGTAATGCAAACAAAGGTTTCTGTACCAAATATTAAGTTCTGCTTTTCTGATGTAAATTGCAAATAACTTATGTCATGCAATAAAATGCAAATTAATTACTTAAAAATCATACAATGTGATTTTCTGGATTTTTGTTTTAGATTCCGTCTCTCATAGTTGAAGTGTACCTATAATAAAAATTACAGACCTCTACATGCTTTGTAAGTAGGAAAACCTGCAAAATCGGCAGTGTATCAAATACTTGTTCTCCTCACTGTATGTCCGTTTCACCCTAGGAGAGGTGGGTGTGGAGTCAGGCGCAGGAGAGAGCGAATTGCAAGAAAGGGCGTTTTATTTACAAGTCCAAAGAACAGGAACAGGACCACAACAGTAGCCACAAAACAACAGGAACGTAGCCCCGCAATAAAAACACCTGTTCAACAGAACAAACCAAAACGCAACCCAAACAAATGACAGCTACACGAACAATCCCGCACAAAACCAAGAGGGTAGGGGGAGATTAAATACCCCACTAATAACCTAAACTATACACAGGTGCACAACAAGATAGACAACACCAAACGAAAAAGAAAAGGGATCGGTGGCAGCTAGTAGACCGGCGACGACGACCGCCGAGCGCCGCCCGAACAGGGAGAGGAGCCACCTTCGGTGGAAGTCGTGACAATGTATTCTAATTTAACTTTTACAATATAGGCTACATGAATTGTAGATCAGGCCAGTGAAATACAACTTACAAAACAGTTATTGAAAATATTGAAATACCTATATCAAATACATGTAACAGAAATACTGCCCGTCGTTGGCACTAGCTACCTGCACTGTACATCTGCAACAGTCTACTAACTACTGTGCTTCCAGTAATGCACGGTAAATTCTAACAATATAGCATGTTACTGTAGTCAGGTGTTCCAGTAATTATGCTTTAAATTTGTGTGACAGTAAAGGTTCTGTACATTTACAGTAATGTACTGGCTACTTTGCTGTCTTGGTCCAGAAAGGGCAGCTGCTATCTTATTTCAGTCACAGCTAAAGAAAAAGAGAGCTGCCGATATCTTGGTGAGGCAGGGCTGAATGAAAGAAGATGGAAGACGCAACATCCAGTATTTCTGTACAGTATTACATGGCTCTGAAATGTGAAATAAGCTACACTTCCTGTTATTGTGTGTGTGTGCCTATGCACTTCTCCTGAAATAACCTGCAGGTGTTTTGACAAAGCATGCATTTATGCATACAAATGCAAACTACACTGCACAAAAATTCTCTAGTTTTCCCTGGTGAGCATGAACAYATGAATATTTTAGTGAACTCGCATCCACATAAACACACACCCACTTGGAAAGTTAAATCTAGTGTTTTAAACATGGTGTTTCACCTAACATAACAGACCCTGAGTGGAAATGGAGCACAGATTTACCCAAACCTTTAAATCTGAATTAAGTGGTATTTTGTTCATTGGCTAGCAACGTTACACCCACTACTGATGGCAGCTACTGATTATCCATGTCACACTAAAATGAAATGATGTTGAGAGATATAAACAAACATGTTGATATTTTCAGCTTTAAAACTGAATTATTCTGATTTATTTCTGGCTGAGAAATAGTATCATAATAGTATCTGAATAGTTCAATCTTGGCAATATATTTTATACTGCCGAATTTGACAATGTACCATCCTATCTTCATATACCCTACATGCAACAACTGGTTATCACACAATCTCCTCGAGCAAAATGTGCTTACCAGGCATCTTGCAATTATAGAACTGCATTGTTTACAAGTCAAAACAACCCAATGCACATTTTGCAGACACATTTATTTGCATAGTTGGATACAAATACATACATTTTTACATTTCAGCTAATGGAACAAAGGTGTTATATTGTTTTAATGATGGTAAAACCATCATTGGGGAGTGATACATGATTGTACCCATCTAATATTGGTTGTTCGTTTAGAACAAACAATTTGCTTTTCACTTTACCTGTCTGACTAAAGATGTGTGATGTTGCAGAGATAGCCCATTCCCACTTGTGTTTATGTTGTTTAGCCAATCTGCAGGCAGAGTGCTTCTTGTGATTGATTACTCGACTGCAGCAAACATTTCATTGAGAGAGATGCCCTTGCCTGGGCTATGGGGCCAATGTTGGTTAATGCCCTTTGTCAGTCTCCAATATAGATACACTGAGGAATCCTGGGAAGAAAATGCTCACTGTGCCTCACATACCTCCGCACATTACTCCTCACGCTCCACACATTCATATTGTACACAGCAACAGTGACGTTTTTTGTCACAACTCAAGTATAACAAAAACAAGGCGAAACACTTTCAAAAGTTAAGGTATTGATGACTTCTAAGCAATAAAAAAATATAACTTTTCTTTGAGTTTTCTTTGATGTTCCTCAAGTAATGCTATTTTGTAATTAACTAGCCCTCACATGGATATACCMATTCTATTTGTTGGGAGCAGTTGCCTCAATTTATAATGCTCACTGTGTTGCTGTCACGCCCTAGGATGGGCATTAGGGTGGGCATTCTATGTTTCTATTTCTTTGTTTTTTGCCGAGTGTGGTTCCCAATCAGAGGCAGCTGTCTATCGTTGTCTCTGATTGGGAATCATACTTAGGCAGCCTTTTATTCCACCTGTGTTTTGTGGGTAGTTGTTTTCTGTTTTGTGTCTGCACCTGACAGAACTGTTTCGTTTTGTTCTACTTTGTTATTTTGTTTGTGTTCAGTTTTATTAAATATCATGAACGCTTACCACGCTGCACCTTGGTCTCCTTCTACTTCAAACAACGAACGTTACAGAAATACCCACCACAAACGGACCAAGCAGCTTGGTCAGGAGGAATGGACTTGGGAGGACATTTTGAATGGGAAAGGTTTCTGGACGTGGGAGGAGATCCTGGCTGGGAAGGATCGCCTCCCATGGGAGCAGACGGAGGCAGCAAGGAGGGAGCAACTTTACAAGGGGTCACGGCTAGCACGGAAGCCAGAGAGCCAGCTCCCCCAAAAATGTTTGGGGGTGGCACACGAGGAGATTGGCTGAGTCAGGTTGGAGACCTGAGCCAACTCCCCGTGCTTACCGTTGGGAGCGTGTGACTGGTCAGGCACCGTGTTATGCAGTGATGCGCACGGTGTCTCCAGTGTGCACTCATAGCCCGGTGCGCTATATTCCAGCTCCCCGCATCGGCCGGGCTAGAGTGGGCAACCAGCCAGGACGGATGGTGCCAGCACAGCGCATCTGGCCTCCAGTGCGTCTCTACGGCCCAGGATATCCTGCGCCGGCTTTGCGCACTGTGTCTCCGGTGCGCCTGCACAGCCCAGTGCGTCCTGTGCTAGCGCCCCGCATTTGCCGGGCGAAATTAACCATCCAGCCAGGACGGGTTGTGCCAGCTCTACGCTTGAGACCTCCAGTGCGCCTCCACGGCCCAGTGTATCCGGTTCCTATTCCACGCACCAGTCTTCCTGTACGCCTCCACAGTCCAGTACGTCCTGTGCCTCCTCTCCGCACTCGCCCTGAGGTGCGTGTCATCAGCCTGGTGCCACCGGTGCCGGTCCCACACATCAAGCCTCCAGTGCACCTACACACACCAGAGCTTCCGGCGACATTTCCCAGTCCAGAGCTTCCGGCGACAGTTCCCAGTCCAGAGCTTCCGGCGACAGTTCCCAGTCCAGAGCATCCGGCGACAGTTCCCAGTCCGGGACTTCCGGCGACAGTTCCCAGTCCGGAAGCTCCGGCGACAGTTTTCCCAGTCCGGAATCTCCAACGACGGGCCACAGTCCGGAACCTCCAACGACGGGCCACAGTCCGGAACCTCCAACGACGGGCCACAGCCCGGAACCTCCAACGACGGGCCACAGCCCGGAACCTCCAACGACGGGCCACAGCCCGGAACCTCCAGCGACGGTCCCCAGTCCGGAGCCTCCAGCGACGGTCCCCAGTCCGGATCCTGCAGCGACGGTCCCCAGTCCGTGGCCTGCAGCGAAGGTCCCCAGTCCAGGGCCTGCAGCGATGGTCCCCAGTCCGGGGCCTGCAGCGAAGGTCCCCAGTCTGGGGCCTGCAGAGAGGGTCCCCAGTCYGGGGTCGGTGACGAAGGTCCATGCACCAGGGCCGCCACCTAAGCGGAGGGATCTGCGGGCGGAGGGGGGTCTACGTCCCGCAGCAGAGCCGCCGCCGTGAATGGATAGCCACCCGGACCCTCCCATTTAGAGTCAGGTTTTGCGGCCGGAGTCCGCACCTTTTGGGGGGGGTACTGTCACGCCCTGGCCATAGAGAGGTTTTTATTTTCTATTTTGGTTAGGCCAGGGTGTGATTAGGGTGGGCATTCTATGTTTCTATTTCTTTGTTTTTGGCCGAGTGTGGTTCCCAATCAGAGGCAGCTGTCTATCGTTGTCTCTGATTGGGAATCATACTTAGGCAGCCTTTTTCCCACCTGTGTTTTGTGGGTAGTTGTTTTCTGTTTTGTGTCTGCACCTGACAGAACTGTTTCGATTTGTTCTACTTTGTTATTTTGTTTCAGTGTTCAGTTTTATCAAATAGCATGAACGCTTACCACGCTGCACCTTGGTCTCCTTCTACTTCAAACAACGAACGTTATAGTTGCCTTCAAAGAGAAAGCCATCTAATTTATCCACACAAAGGAAATTATAGGCTATTGTCTACAATGCATAAATAGAATAGCAGTGAAAAATTGGTTTRAACATGTAAATGAATCATCATACTCTTCGCTAATCCGGACTGATCTATTTCAAACCTGTGGGCAAATGTTACCTGTGCGACACCATCACACGAGACATCACTCCGAACAGGATCAAAATGATTCTTATCAATAAAGCACTTAAAACCTTACGGTTAATCATCTATCATCGCCTTTACAGCTATTCATCTATAATCTCCTGTACACTCAGATTCAGAGATTCTCTCCAATAATGGGAATATGCGATATGCATATCTTCTCTTCAACCTTAAACCTTTACACTTGTGGGAATTGTCTTATATGGATAGAGCTAAATTGAAATGTGTAACGATCTTCTTCATCTGATGAAGAGTAGTCAGGATCGGACCAAAACGCAGCGTGGTACGTGTTCATGATATTTATTTTAACTCAGAACACTAAGACAAAATAACAAAAATAGACGAAGGAGGCCTGGTGCGTGGGGCTGGCACAGTCTTCACCAGACGGCTAGCACGCACCTCAGGACGAGTATGGAGAGCTGACTCAGGTGACATCAAATCGAGGACACGCTCCGTCGGGCGGATGTCGTGCCTCATGCACCAACACAGCAACTCTCTCATTACTCTCTCCTCCAATCTCCCCATCAACTCCTTCATTGTCTCTGCTCCGCTCCCTTCGCTCACCTCCAATTTCACCCCGACTGGCTCTGGTTCCATACTCGGCTCCCTACGGTAAGCACAGGGAGTTGGCTCAGGTCTGAATCCTGACTCTGCCACACTCCCCGTGTGCCCACCCCCCAACATTTTGGGGGGCTGCCTCTCGTGTCTGCTTTGTTGCCGTGACTCCTGGTAGCGAAGTTGTTCCTCCCTCGCTATTTCAGTCTGTTTCCATGGCAGGGTCTTGTCCCCTGCCATCACCTCCTCCCATGTCCACGATGTCCTCCATTCTCTCTTCTCCCGGGCCCAGGATCCCTGCTCCTCCTGGCCACGCTGCTTGGTCCTTTGGTGGTGGGTAGTTCTGTAACGTTCTTCTTCGTCTGATGAAGAGTAGTCAGGATCGGACCAAAACGCAGTGTGGTCCGTGTTCATGATATTTATTTTAACTCAGAACACTAAGACAAAATAACAAAAATAGACCAACACGAAACAGTTCTGTCTGGTGCAGACAAAAAGACAGAAAACAACTACCCACAAAACACAGGTGGGAAAAGACTACTTAAGWATGGTTCTCAATCAGAGACAACGATAGACAGCTGCCTCTGATTGAGAACCACACCCGGCCAAACACATAGAAATAGACAACATAGAACAAAAAAATWGAATGCCCACCCCAACTCACGCCCTGACCAACCAAAATAGAGACATAAAAATTATCTCTAAGGTCAGGGCATGACAAAATGTTTCTTACAGAAGAAACACTGTATGAAAAGCATATTCATAAGCATAGTAGCAATTGAAAGGGAACAGTTTGGAGATTATGGGAAATGTATTAGACCAAAGTTGAGAACACAACAGTTCACCTGACACAAGACTGAATCCAAACATTTCACTGTTGACTTCATGTGCGTTTTACATTTAGTATACTTTTCACTGCATTTGTTGATAATGAAATCTGACAACACTCTGGATACATTCAGTAACATGATAAGAATATGAATATTCCTGGAAAATGTTGGGTAGGTGCAACATAAGACAAAATAATGACAAGGGTTTGAGTGAGAGAACTAACTGGTGTCTCCATGTACCCCCCCCCCCCAAGTGTGCACAGTTCCTAAGTAATTTCAATCAACTTCTATGACTCAAGGAGGTCTTCAACTATACAGTGCTTTTTTGAGCTCTCATAGCTGTGCCGTTGAGGAACTAGAGCAAGCACCCTTGTAGTTTGT
Organism: Salvelinus sp. IW2-2015; assembly: GCF_002910315.2. Lineage (NCBI taxonomy): Eukaryota > Metazoa > Chordata > Actinopteri > Salmoniformes > Salmonidae > Salvelinus > Salvelinus sp. IW2-2015. The sequence continues at coordinate 23,693,887 of NC_036845.1, forward strand.
TTGAAACACAACCCTGCAATAACATTATTTATTCGCAATCTGGGTCAGGCGGGCATCATTTGAAAGCTTGTTCTATTGCCAACATGACTAGTTAAGTTATAAAATATGATCTTAAAGTGTTAGGCTTTCACAGGCAATTTAGAGAAACAGATTGTAATTTTGGTGTGCAATGAAAGGTGTCGTGCGTGCATTCAGGTGCGTGTTCTGTGGCGTATTTTCTTCACAATAGACAAATATAAGCTGTTCAGAACAACCCAGGGTATGACGCCATGTCACCTTGTAACTGTACATCAAATATAGTAATAATAAGCATTGACACTGTATATGACATGAGCTTTATGATATGGAAATGTGAAATGCACATTTGGACTCACGGGTGTTTGGCTTGCATGTATGACATCAGATCTGCATTTATTACAATCCTCAATGTCTCATCTTTCATAATACATTGAGTCTTCTTAATTGACAGAATTTCTCTCACTCAGACAACAAAACCTTTGCAAAAGTTGCCAATTAGCGAGAAGGATGGGGGAACCTGTCGTGCGCAGTGCTAAAGTTCAGAACGTCTGTCAATCAAAATCCTTACATCGCTGTGAAGCACAGAGCCAGATTTTTACAGATTTGATTACAGAATTGATTACAGCCTGATTTTTACAGAATTTCCCTTACTCAGACAACAAAACATTTGCAAAAGTGGCCCAATTAACAGGAAGGATGGGGGAACCTGTCATGTCTGGTGCTCAAGTTCAGAATGTCTGTCATTCAAACTCCTTACAGCGCTATGAAGCACAGAGGCTGAGCTCTGACGTCATTTATAAAATTATAGCCACTGCGTACCAATTTAGGTGCTTATCAGTGCCCAAATATTTAATTTTAACTTGATAAGAAGTAAATACTAAATCATGTTAATTGACTCAAATCATGTGTAAATCTATGTGTATTTTTTTATTCTAAATTAATCAAAATATCAAAGCGGGTAGGAATACCAACTATTGGAAGTTGAACAGCGGTTATAATGTATTAAATAGTTGGGGGAAAGTATTTAAAGCTTTCTGCTTTTATATCTTGATTGTGCTAACTGTTGTATGTCTGTTTGCCCTTTGCATGTTGAGAGGAGAAACTCCCCCACTGAAGATCAATGACTGGGCGGTCCTCCCCTGAAACATATAAACGAGGAGAAATAGTGCAAAGCAGGCATGCCTTTGTTAATGTCCTTCATTACTCTATGATGTTTGTGGCCCATAAACAAGCTGGACCAATGAGTTCACTCCCGTGTCATGTTTACCTAAACAACACTGGGCGGGGTCAGGGTCTGAACACCAACCGCAAAGGATCACTCTCATGGTTTTAGGTTTGAGTTGTGAGCCGCTTGATCGCCCGGGGTGAAGTTGTGGATCTATGGCATAAAACATTTAACAGCATATAGCCTCTTAGCAAGAATRCCAAGTAAAGCACTTGATTGTATCATAGTCTTTGCTGCAGAGTGTGCTTGAGTTTCAACTTAATGTTTGCTCCTGAAGAGAAAATGGGAAGAATTGGCCTCGAGAATGGTCCTCCTGCTTCACCACTAAGTTGTAAGCAATACAACTTAGTAGAAATACATTAGTAGAAATAGGTTGAGGCCTCAAGGTTGCCTTTTTTGATTAAAGTATGTTCTACGGCTATTAATCTCCTTAAGTTAAACATATTGATATGGCAAGGATACCTTGAAACTCAAAAGGAGGTCCCTTTAGTTGCATTTGCAAGGGGAAATTAAACATCTAATAGGTTTCAATATGCCAAGAGTCATTACACACATAATGAACAAACACAACCCAAAGAGCATGGTGATTGATGTGAGGAGAGATTGGCGTATGAAAATTAGGTTTCCTTAGGTGGAGGTGAGCCTTGAAGGCTGTCCGTCTCTCTGTGGGTGTTTAAGGGGTATCTCGAGATTACAGGGCTGATATCTATGTTTAACTCATCCATCATCCATCATCGCAGATTCACCAGTGTAAGTGTAGCTCACACTTGGGGATAAAGCTAGCAAGGGATGAAGGGTTTCAGCCCAAAATATATTCAAGGTAAATGGATTGATACATCTTGATTTAAATATCACTATAGATTTAAGTTAAGAAGCTTTAAGACATTTTCACTACCCCTGAAATCAGTGTGTAAATACGCAAGAGACTCAAATACTGTAGATACTGTATTTTCCTGTCTCAAATCATTTGGGAGCTGTTTCAATGTAAACTATTTTTTTTATCTATAGTGTACTCACTCACAGTGTGCTAACGTTGCACAGCATGTGAAACATAGAGCTCATGAGACCCTAGCCCTAGCAATAGAGATGTGGCCATGTGGTTGCCTTGTAGAGATGCCTGTCAGTTGTACCCCAACAGCAGTGGAGGTGAGGGACTCTCCTCTCTCTCTATCCAGCCTGTGAGCTGTGAAGCATAAAGGGTTGTGAGCGGAATTGAGAGAGAGCGTTCCATTTTGTCCCTGCCCATCAGAGAGGGGTGGATAAACCGCTGGGACCAGGGAAAGGCCTTCATGTTGCCTGTCCCTTCACAGTGTAATCTTTTGTGACAGAGCCATAGAGTCCTGGGAAACAGCCTATAACAGCCAAACCTCCTAATAAAATGGCCTCACAGGGAGAGAGTGAGAGACCACAGAGAGAGAGGGGGGAAGCAAACACACACACAACACACACACCTATTCACTGGCCTGGCTGTCTGCCTGTGTCAGTCAGCATGAAGGCTGCACAGTACAATATTTTTATCATCATAGTATGCGGCCTCTGTGACCTGAATCTGGGGTATAAAGACACCTGGCAACGATGGGTCAGAGGTCCTGGAGCTGCATGTGTCATCTTGCTTTGTTGRAAATGCCAAGGACCAAACTTAGTCACTTCTTATGTTCAGTGGTAAACTTACAGAAATGGAGGTTGAAAAAGAAAGAAAGGTTATGATGAATAGGGTTTATCACTCTGTCCTGTCACAAATTCCTCCAGGGCATGAAGAAAGGTGATTTGAAGAAATTCTGTTACATCAAGAATTGTTGGATTGTAACTACGGGGTGTTTTCACATAGTCCTCTATAAGTTTCCATACTTGGTCCCTTTCAGTTTGTTTTGCTAAATGTTTTGTGCAGCATGAACATTTCAAAAGAACTCAGCCCCCACAAAAGTGACCCCAAAGTGAACTTGAGAGGTGGTCTGAGATCGGCTCGTTTGAATTCCGTGGCCCCGTTCACTTTTTTTCGGGAAATGTGAAAACAAAGCTACCCAGGTGCGCTTGTCATTATTCCCGCACCACACATTAGACTAGTGCAACAACGTTTCCCCTGCCTTAACCCCTCACATTGGTGCCAAAAACGAGAGAAGATGATGCTGTGTTTTTGGATATTTGGATATTGATTAGTGATTGTCAAGGACACACAAAAATTCCAAAACGTGTGGAGTTTTTAGTTCAGATTATTTGTTTGCAATATTTGGTCTATAGGCTAAGAGAGCTTCATAAACATTCCATTGTGGTGTTTCAATAGTGTGAGAAGACAACAACATATTTGCTGAGAATCACAACATAGGCCACAAAATTAATTATAGCTCTTAAAGGACCAGTAGCCTACATTGGGTGTACCATTTTCAATTACAGCATTATTTAATCTTCAGTTATTCTTATAATATTTACATGTTAATAGTATCTTCTGTTTACAATTATTATGTCTCACCTTTTGCAATCTATTAGCTTAGTTATATCTAGCTGTCCGATAACACGTTCTGATGGAATGGCTTCACCTGCACCTTGTAAAAACCCAGAGTGCATTGTGTGAATGTTGTAAAAAGATATTGGTTCCTTTCTAAACATAGCAATGTGAATGCAAAGAGGACGTGGACCACAAAATAGGTGAAGTGAGCTGGCAAAAAAGTCCTCTTTCAAAGTCCTCATTTTAAATATGTCTTCTGTCCCTGAACAAGGTAGCTAACTTGCAGACGTGTTGCAGTGCGTTTTGTTGCCAACCTTACTTTGCTACCTGACAACTTTACGGTTTTTACTTTTTAATTACCGTTTATAATTTTAGTTTTTCCCTCACAACTTTTTTTTTTCATTCAACTTTTTCACTCCGGACGCTTTATCTGGACATGGTTCGTCAGCACCTTCAACAGCCGAAGCTAAGTAGTAAGATTAACATGATGCCTTCTAATTGCAGTCGCTGTACTCATAATATACAGGAGAATGATCGCCTTAAGGCGAGGATAGCTGTGCTGCAAGCCCAGCTTCAGACGCAATCGTAAGGCAAGGGTAATTTCAGTATAGGAAAGGATGAAACAACGTCTGTGCCAGATAGTACTATAATTCCCCTCGCACAGTCCCCGCAGCCGGACAACTTTCTCATAGCTTCTGGAGGGAAATGCTGTAGGAATGCTCAACCGGTGTCGCTCATTCAGCCGACAGAAACTTTCAACCGGTTTTCCCCATTAACTTCTCTAGGGTAGGGGGCAGCATTTTCACGTTTGGATGAAAAGCATACCCAAATTCAACTGCCAGTTACTCATCCCCAGGAGATAAGATATGCATATTATTAGTAGATTTGGATAGAAAACACTCTGAAGTTTCTAAAACTGTTTGAATCATGTCTGTGAGTATAACAGAACTTATTTAGCAGGCGAAACCCCGAGGACAAACCATTCAGATTTTTTTTTTTAGGTCACTGTCTTTTCAATGAGATTTCATTGGGAAACCAGATTTCTAAGAGAATTGCTTGCAGTTCCTACGGCTTCCACTAGATGTCAACAGTCTAGAGAAATAGGTTGAGGTTATTCCTTTGYGTAATGAAGAAATACGGCCATCTTGAAGTCGAGGCACTCCAGGTGTCCTGGACATGCGCTTCAATCAAACAAAAGTTATGCTACATATCGTTTTAATTCTGTATTGAACACATATAATCCCATGTTCAATTTTATCGATTATTAACGTAAAAAAATACCTAAAGTTGTATTACATAGGTAGTTTGACATTTTTTGGCAAAGTTTACAGGTAACCTTTGAGATATTTTGTCGTCACGTTTGAGCAAGTTGGAACCAGTGTTTTTCTGGATCAAACGCGCCAAATAAATGGACATTTTGGATATATATTGACGGAATTAATCGAACAAAAGGACCATTTGTGATGTTTATGGGACATATTGGAGTGCCAACAACAGAAGCTCTTCAAAGGTAAGGCATGAATTATATTTTTATTTCTGAGTTTTTTGTCGCGCCTGCAGGGTTGAAATGTTTTCTCTCTTTTGTTTACTATGGGCAATGCTCAGATAATAGCATCGTATGCTTTCTCTGAAAAGCCTATTTGAATTCTGACATGTTGGCTGGATTCACAACCAGTGTAGCTTTAATTTGGTATCTTTCATTTGTGATTTAATGAAAGTTTGATTTTATAGTAATTTTCATAGTAATTAATATTAATTTGCGTTCTGCATTTTCTCAGGCTTTTTGCCAAGTGATACAGTAGCGTCTTGCCTAAACTCAGATTTTTGGATATAAATATGAACTTTACCGAACAAAAAATACATGTATTGTGTAACATGAAGTCCTATGAGTGTCATCTGATGAAGATTATCAAAGGTTAGTGATTCATTTTATCTCTATTTCTGCTTTTTGTTACTGCTCTCTTTAGCTGGAAAAATGGCTGTCTTTTTCTGTGACTTGGCTCATACCTAATCTGTGACTTGGCTCATTACCTGTGACTTGGCTCATTTCGGTGTTCCTAATCTCCACCCGCCACAGCCAGAAGAGGACTGGCCACCCCTCATAGCCTGGTTCCTCTCTAGGTTTCTTCCTAGGTTTTGGCCTTTCTAGGGAGTTTTTCCTAGCCACCGTGCTTCTACATCTGCATTGCTTGCTGTTTGGGGTTTTAGGCTGGGTTTCTGTACTTTGAGATATTAGCTGATGTACGAAGGGCTATTTAAATCAATTTGATTTGATTTGATTAGATTAGTTAGCCCACGGTAGGCCACCATTGTAAATAAGAATTTGTTACTTCTTTGGGATCGGTGTCCCGTCCACAGGATGGTTAAGCTAACGTAGGCTAATGCAATTAGCATGAGGTTGTAAGTAACAAGAACATTTCCCAGGACATAGACATATCTGATATTGGCAGAAAGCTTAAATCTGTCGTTCTGCCCCTGAACAAGGCAGTTGACCCACTGTTCCCCGGTAGGACGTCATTGTTCTTAACTGACTTGCCTGGTTAAATAAAGGTTACAAAAATAAAATTAAAAGGCAAGGGCAATGTGAATACTGAATACAGTGTGAGTTATATATATTTTTTTACCCCAGAGTTCACTTTAAAAAGAAATGAGATCGGTACTTTTAAAAAGGACTATATGTGAAAACACCCAAAGTTTTCCAACATAAAATCCAAGAGATGCCTGTGGCTTCAGGGGTAAATTGCCGTACAGTGCAGAGCCCACTACGATTTAATGGTGACTCCATCAGCAATCACTCAGTGTGCTTATCAGAGTTTCTCATGTTGCTGAAACGGAGGGGATTTGTTTTTCTTACTCTAATTAAAACACGACGACATTCTTTGGTTCCTTTCTCCTCTCCTATTTCTATACCCCAAGCAGTGAATGAGGAGGCAACCTGCCTTAAACTCAGTCAGGGGCACTGGCAGGCAGGTACTGGCACTCCAGGGTAAACTTCAGTGAACACATACTCCCCCGCTAACACTCCCACACAAACACACATCGCGGATCGGATCAAGCCTGTCACGCCTCTCACCATCTCCTGTTACAAGACAAAAGGATTAAAGAAGGCATCATGGTGCATGCAAAATTTGACAAAATATGTATCGGGTTTGCCAAATCTGACTTTGAGAGAGAGTTTTGCGGTTTTATCTTCCCCTCTGGATTGTTTGATATCAAAGGTGTAAAAATCCTGCATCTGGTCTGGCAGCACAAAGCAAAATCTCTGTCCTTGCACCTGAGTCCTACTTTTACATAATCCTGAGCCCTGTTAGCTATCACATCCATTTGATGCAAAAAAATCAACCAAAACCTAAATGATTACATAAACCAAGCAATAACTACAGAGAAAATGTATTGCCTTTAAAATTCAGAAACCTTTTAGATATTTTGAAAATGAATATTTCTTTTAACAAATCTGCTATCCCACATGAAAAATGTTGCATCTTTCACCAATGACACTGTCTCATGGTATATGCATGTTTAAAATGCAGCATGGTAACTGCATTTACCTTTCATATCTTATTAAGCTGTAGCTGTACCATAAATATTTGGTCTACTTCTCTGAATCACTTCCCCTCTCCATCACTTTACAGTTCCATGAATATTGTTACACTCTGTTAGGCTTTCTCATGAAGCATGCACGTATATTATCTTTGCCAGATTGCCTCTTTACACTGTACATGTGGCTACAGTTTTATTTATTTATTTCAGACAATGTGCATGATAAACCCCTTGAGATGAGTCATCTAATTGCCAATGGTGTCCAGAGGCAACAGATACACAAACTGTATACTGTAAACAACACACATGGGTTCAAATAGGATTTGTTTTATTTTGAACATTTGATTGAGCCTGTCTGGAGTACCAGAATGGTAGGGTTTGCACTTTGGGGACTATTCCATCGGTCCCATTGTACCAGGCAAGCTCAATCAAACTCAATACATAAAGTCAATAAGAGGGTACAATATGGTCAACCAAACAAACACACTCCCCGAGCACTTCAGGAGCGACTTCGTCTAAAGCAGACAGAATATTTTAATTGAGACAGATGGGTCTTTTATGCACCCTAAGCTCAGAGACAAACTCTCTCACTTTGATCTCTTACCCCATACCCACCCCTCTCAACCATCAGAATGGATCTGAAGCAAATATGTCATATTATGATAATAAACAACACATTCAAAATGGGATGAAGATGTTTGAAGAAAAAAGAACCATCGCTCACCTTTTATGATTCCTTCATCTTGTTTTTCTTCGCCCCTGGTTGGCATTTTCAAAGTGTTTTAAATGTCTCCACCTGTCACAGGACAGCTCCTAGTGTCACCAATGGGAACTAATTGTTCCTCACATTTCTGTTGTCATAGTGGCATGCTTCATCAAGAATGCAAGAGGCAAATGTGGATTTCTAAGCTAATTGAAGATCATTTTGTGATTGCTGGAAAAAGCCATATGCACTGATGATGCCATTTATACACTTTATGAACCATAGTGTATGTAGAATGTGACTCTGTGTGTGCATGTGTGTGCAGGTGTTAAAGTGAAATATAAGGAGATAAGTGTACCTGTGTGATTGTAAATAATCACAACACACTATCATCCGCCTGCATAGATCATAGGCTACTTTAAATCTAAAGAGTTTCTTCTAGATTTCCAGTTAATTGCATCTACCTAGATGACTGTACAATGCTGCTATGTTGTTCGTGCGGAGGGTAGTGGTTGAACGCTGTGTTTTCCCAAGCCAAAAGAGCTGAGGTGAGTCTATAATGTGATAGAAAAAGTACGTATTTACCTGATTTGTTTGATATTAATAGTTAGAAATTAAAATGCAACTAACAGTAAGACATTTCTGTCGTGCTAATGCTGTGTTTTTATGGTTTTTACGCTCAAGTTCCCAATCTAGGCTTATGGTCACTAGAGATGGCTTGAGCTGACAAATTTGTTAAAGACTGCATTACATAGACAAGATTTGTTGGGTGTAACTGAGATAAAGATAGCCTGGAAGAGTTTTGAACAATCCCTCATTGTCTCAAAATCTTTCTTGTTATGGGACACTAAGCCAGGTTGGGTGTTAAAACAATACCAGGTGCAGATAACCACAACATGGTGGCTTATGGTGCCCTTGGTCTGCATGGGAGGGGTGGAACCAGCCATGACATAAGCATTGTTAGTGTCAGCTATATAAATAACTCTGCATTTCTGTAAAGGTCATTATTGCAATAATGAATCAATATTAAATAAAGATAATTGTTTGAAGAAATGACAAAGTCTCTCTCAGCATGAATTTCCACAACAATGAGCAGGCATATCCAATGCACTACAGTACACTCACATTAAGCTCATTACTCAGTCATTGGCTCAGGCTTATACCGGTGACAGTAAAAAAGCCATCAGAGCATTTAATAGCTTTGATGTCTAGTAAATTACACAACACTATATACAGTGCCTTAAGAAACTATTCACACTCCTTGACCTTTGCACAGTTTGTTGTGTTACAGTCTGAATTTAAAATGGATTAAACTGAGATTTTGTGTAATTTATCTACACACAATACCCCATAATGTCAAAGTGGAACTGTTTTAGTAATTGTTTCAAATTAAAATCTTAATTGTCTTCAATCAATAAGTATTCAACCCCTTTGTTATTTGATGCCTCAATACTTTCAGGAGAGAAAATGTGCTTAAGTCACATAATATGTGGAATGGACTCACTCTGTGTGCAATAATACTGTTTAACATGATTTTTTAATGACTACTTACTCTCTGTACCACACGCATACAATTATCTGTAAAGCCCCTCAGTGAGGCAGTGAATTTAAAATAATATATGCATTTTAGCAGACACTTTTATCCAAAGCGATTTACAGTCATGCATGTGTATCAAATAAAATCAAATTTATTTATATAGCCCTTCGTACATCAGCTGATATCTAAAAAGTGCTGTACTGAAACGCAGCCTAAAACCCTAAACAGCAAGCAATGCAGGTGTAGAAGCACGGTGGCTAGGAAAAACTCCCTAGAAAGGCCAAAACATAGGAAGAAACCTAGAGAGGAACCAGGCTATGAGGGGTGGCCAGTCCTGTTCTGGCTGTGCCGGGTGGAAATTATAACAGAATAATGGAACAAGAAGTTCAAATGTTCATAAATGACCAGCATGGGCAAATAATAATAATCACAGTAGTTGTCGAGGGTGCAGCAAGTCAGCACCTCAGGAGTAAATGTCAGTTGGCTTTTCATAGCCGATCATTAAGAGTATCTCTACCGCTCCTGCGGTCTCTAGAGAGTTGAAAACAGCAGGTCTGGGACAGGTAGCACGTCCGGTGAACAGGTCAGGGTTCCATAGCTGCAGGCAGAACAGTTGAAACTGGAGCAGCAGCACGGCCAGGTGGACTGGAGACAGCAAGGAGTCATCATGCCAGGTAGTCCTGAGGCATGGTCCTAGGGCTCAGGTCCTCCGGAGAGAGAAATAAAGAGAGAAAGAGAGAATTAGAGAGAGCATACTTAAATTCACACAGGACACCATATAAGACAGGAGAAGTACTCCAGATATAACAAACTGACCCTAGCCCCCGACACATAAACTACTGCAGCATAAATACTGGAGGCTGAGACAGGAGGGGTCAGGAGACACTGTGGCCCCATCCGATGATACCGCCGGACAGGGCCAAACAGGAAGGATATAACCCCACCCACTTTGCCAAAGCACAGCCCCCAGACCACTAGAGGGATATATTCAACCACCAACTTACCATCCTGAGACAAGGCCGAGTATAGCCCACAAAGATCTCCGCCACGGCACAACCGTGGGGGGGGGGACAGGAAGATCACGTCAGTGACTCAACCCACTCAAGTGACGCACCCCTCCTAGGGACGGCATGAAAGAGCACCAGTAAGCCAGTGATCAGCCCCTGTAATAGGGTTAGAGGGCAGAGAAATCCCAGTGGAGAGAGGGGAACCGGCCAGGCAGAGACAGCAAGGGCGGTTCGTTGCTCCAGAGCCTTGCCGTTCACCTTCACACTCCTGGACCAGACTACACTCAATCATATGACCCACTGAAGAGATGAGTCTTGAGTAAAAGACTTAAAAGTTGAGACCGAGTCTGCGTCTCTCACATGGGTAGGCATATCAATTCCATAAAAATGGAGCTCTATAGGAGAAAGCCCTGCCTCCAGCTGTTTGCTTAGAAATTCTAGGGACAATTAGGAGGCCTGCGTCTTGTGACCGTAAAGTACGTGTAGGTATGTACGGCAGGACCAAATCGGAACGATAGGTAGGAGCAAGCCCATGTAATGCTTTGTAGGTTAGCAGTAAAACCTTGAAATCAGCCCTTGCCTTAACTTCTCTGCGCTACGGATCCCTTCTACGCAATCATTTTCCTAAACAACTGCTGAATTGCAGGGCGCAAAATATTACAAAAAATATTGTGAAATATACCAAAACACAGCTTAGCTTGTTGTTAATCCACCTTTCGTGTTAGATTTTGAAAATACGCTTTACAGAGAAAGAAATCCAAGCTTTTGTGAGTGTATCAATCAATGCTAGAACATCTAGCCCCAAATTAACATGGTCACTAAAGTCAGAAAAGCAATTAAATTAATCGCTTACCTTTGATAATCTTTGGATGTTTCCACTCACGAGACTTCGAGTTACTCAACAAATGTTATTTTTGTTCAATAAATATTACTTTTATAACAAAAAAACGCCATTTGGGTTGCGCGTTATGTTCAGAAAACCAAAGCCTCGTTCCGTTCGATGAAAATTCCAAAAAGTATCCGTAATGGTCGTAGAAACATGTCAAATGTTTTTTATAATCAATCCTCAGGTTGTTTTTAACAGGAAGCCAGTGTGGGGAGACTAGCACTGGAGTAATATGATAAAAAAAATGTGGTTCTAGTCAGGATTCTAGCAGCCGTATTTAGCACTAACTGAAGTTTATTTAGTGCTTTATCCGGGTAGCCGGAAAGTAGAGCATTGCAGTAGTCTAACCTAGAAGTAACAAAAGCATGGATACATTTTTCTGCATCATTTTTGGACAGAAAGTTTATGTATACATTTTACATATGGGTGGCCCCGGGAATCAAACCCACAACCCTAGTGGTGCATGTACCATGCTCTACCAACTGGGCTACAGAGGACCTTGCAGAGTCAACCACAAAGACCAGGGAGTTTTTAATTATTGTGTGTAGATGGCTGAAAGAAAATGTATTTCATTCATTTTGAAATCAGGCTATAACACAAAAAAAATGTGGAATAAGTCAAGAGGTATGAAAACTTTCTGAAGGCAAAGGTGGTGCTCACTCCCTAATGTTTTCAAGTATGTTGTCAAATATGAAAATGGTTAAATGATCCTAAATGATCCATAAATAGAGGAAGACAAATAAATGACACAGGATTCCATAATAATTGCCAACTAAGTCTGTTTGTTTTGATAAACATTTCCTCGCCTGCCTTATTGAAACTAAAGAGAAAAGTACAAGCTGAGTACTTATTTATTGCCCAAAATACTGCAATCAAGCCCATCTCCTGACTCCTCCAAAACTAAATTTTTAAGCTACTGTTTCTACCCTCCTCCTCTGTGGATGGTACTTGTGTGAATTAGCCACTCTGCTCTGAGAGAGGAGATACAGCAGCAATACTAAATTACTTTATATAACATGTGTTCTGTGCAACACAGCATTGACAACTATATGGTAACTCTAACCAGGGGCTTTCTTTTTATATATATATGTATATATATTTTTTAATAGGGGTGGWTCAGTTTAATATTGCGGAAAGATTGTTGCTTCCATCTGCATAATTTCCAATCCCCCATATAATTTTTTGGTAAATATATATATATATGCATACACGTATATATCTATATACACTGCTAAAAAAAATAAAGGGAACACTTAAACAACACAATGTAACTCCAAGTCAATCACACTTCTGTGAAATCAAACTGTCCACTTAGGAAGCAACACTGATTGACATACATTCACATGCTGTTGTTGCAAATGGAAAGACAAAAGGTGGAAATTATAGGCAATTAGCAAGACACCCCCAATTAAAGGAGTGGTTCTTGCAGGTGGTGACCACAGACCACTTCTCAGTTCTATGCTTCCTGGCGTGATGTTTTGTTCACTTTTGAATTGCTGGCGGTGCTTTCACTCTAGTGGTAGCATGAGACTGAGTCTACAACCCACACAAGTGGCTCAGGTAGTGCAGCTCATCCAGGATGGCACATCAATGCGAGCCTTGGCAAGAAGGTTTGCTGTGTCTGTCAGCGTAGTGTCCAGAGCATGGAGGCGCTACCGGAGACAGGCCAGTACATCAGGAGACGTGGAGGAGGCCGTAGGAGGGCACAACCCAGCAGCAGGACCGCTACCTCCGCCTTTTGTGCAAGGAGGAGCACTGCCAGAGCCCTGCAAATGACCCTCCAGGCAGCCACCAATATATAATTTCATATATATACAAAATATACATACAGTGGGGAGACTAAGTATTTTGATACACTGCCGATTTTGCAGGTTTTCCTACTTACAAAGCATGTAGAGGGTCTGTAATTTTTATCATAGGTACACTTCAACTGTGAGAGACGGAATCTAAAACAAAAATCCAGGAAAATCACATTGTATGATTTTTAAGTAATTAATTTGCATTTTTTATTGCATGACATAAGTATTTGATCACCTACCAACCAGTAAGAATTCCGGCTCTCACAGACCTGTTAGTTTTTCTTTAGAAGCCCTCCTGTTCTCCACTCATTACCTGTATTAACTGCACCTGTTTGAACTCGTTACCTTATAAAAGACACCTGTCACACACTCAATCAAACAGACTCCAACCTCTCCACAATGGCCAAGACCAGAGAGCTGTGTAAGGACATCAGGATAAAATTGTAGACCTGCACAAGGCTGGGATGGGCTACAGGACAATAGGCAAGCAGCTTGGTGAGAAGCAACAACTGTTGGCGCAATTATTAGAAAATGGAAGAAGTTCAAGATGACGGTCAATCCCCTCGGTCTGGGGCTCCATGCAAGATCTCACTCGTGGGGCATCAATGATCATGAGGAAGGTGAGGGATCAGCCAGAACTACACGGCAGGACCTGGTCAATGACCTGAAGAGAGCTGGACCACAGTCTCAAAGGGAAACCATTAGTAACACACTACGCCGTCATGGATTAAAATCCTGCAACGCACGCAAGGTCCCCCTGCTCAAGCCAGCGCATGTCCAGGCCCATCTGAAGTTTGCCAATGACCATCTGGATGATCCAGAGGAGGAATGGGAGAAGGTCATGTGGTCTGATGAGACAAAAATATAGTTTTTTTGTCTAAACTCCACTCGCTGTGTTTGGAGGAAGAAGAAGGATGAGTACAACCCCAAGAACACCATCCCAACCGTGAAGCATGGAGGTGGAAACATCATTCTTTGGGGATGCTTTTCTGCAAAGGGGACAGGACGACTGCACCGTATTGAGGGGAGGATGGATGGGGCCATGTATCGCGAGATCTTGGCCAACAACCTCCTTCCCTCAGTAAGAGAATTGAAGATGGGTCGTGGCTGGGTCTTTCAGCATGACAACGACCAGAAACACACAGCCAGGGCAACTAAGGAGTGGCTCCGTAAGAAGCATCTCAAGGTCCTGGAGTGGCCTAGCCAGTCTCCAGACCTGAACCCAATAGAAAATCTTTGGAGTGAGCTGAAAGTCCGTATTCCCCAGCGACAGTCCCGAAACCTGAAGGATCTGGAGAAGGTTTGTATGGAGGAGTGGGCCAAAATCCCTGCTGCAGTGTGTGCAAACCTGTTCAAGAACTACAGGAAACGTATGATCTCTGTAATTGCAAACAAAGGTTTCTGTACCAAATATTAAGTTCTGCTTTTCTGATGTATCAAATACTTATGTCATGCAATAAAATGCAAATGAATTACTTAAAAATCGTACAATGTGATTTTCTGGATTTTTGTTTTAGATTCCGTCTCTCACAGTTGAAGTGTACCTATGATAAAAATTACAGACCTCTACATGCTTTGTAAGTAGGAAAACCTGCAAAATCGGCAGTGTATCAAATACTTGTTCTCCCCACTGTACACCGTAGCGCAGAGAAGTTAACACTCATTTAAAACCTGTAAGTGATTTCTGAATTAAATTAAAGTCATGCTGAAGTTCACAAATGGCCTGATGCACTGAGGTGGCACAGGAATACATAACCGTGTCATCTGCATAGAGATTAATGTTACAAGTATTAAGTGTTTCCTATGTCATTAATTTACATGGTGAACAATAATGGACCCACAATCGAACGCTGAGGAACACCTTTTTGAATCTGAAGAAATTCAGATTTAACCCCAAGATGGTCTGAGTTCTGTCACTAAAATAATTCTGAAACCATAAACAGGCTGTATATCCCAGGCCTATTCTTGATAACTTCTTCAGTAAAACAGAATGATCAGTAGTGTCGAACGCCTTTGACAGGTCAATGAACAAGGCAGCACAGCTCTTTTTAGCATCCAAGGCATTGACAAGATCATTAACAACTAGCGTCGTTGCTGTGGTAGTACTATGCCCAGTCCTAAACCCTGATCCAAGACTTCTTTATCAGTTAATCCCGACTAGCATTTTTAGTATCATTCAATAGATTTTCACCATCAACATCCAAACTACTCTTTTCAAGAGCTGGCTTTCAAATACATTCAAATATATATAGAGATATATACAGAGATGAAATGCATTAATGATATCAATTTTGTCAGTAATAGGGACAGAATCAAAGTTAATTTATTGGAGGAGAGAAGAGAAGACACAATCCTTCAGTGACGTAACAGCTTTCCAAATTTAGCTGGGTACCCTATATACATTCAGACAGTGGTGGGCCGTCAGGGACTGCAAGGCCTTCTCTGCTGGCCTAAACATCATCAGAATATATATATTTTTTTTAAATATATTTTCCCACAAATATGTATTAAATTATTCCCCAGAGTAAGAGTTATACTCTTCATTTCATAGCTTTCCTCTTGGTTGCACTGCTTCCAGCCCCAGGTTGAGATTTGGAGGGCTGGTCTTTATGTTAGATCTTTTATCCAATCATATTCAGCCATCATGTGTTGCCAGGGGTCTAAAATCTGCCCTCAGGCCACAAAAGCCTGTCACAGGCGGGAAAGCCACTTTCAAAGTTTCAACTACGAGCGCTGTCAATGGCTCACAGGATCCGAGAAGCACT
>NC_036845.1:23714226-23833270 GCF_002910315.2 Salvelinus sp. IW2-2015
TTTTCAGAATCAACAGTGCGGGCGCTTGTAGCTTTATAGTGAATGGAAATGAAAATTTAGTTGTCAACCAATCAGCTTTTAGAGTGGCTATTGTACGCCTGCTAGCTGGCTCCAGTGTTTACACAGGAGCCAGCTAGCAGGCGTAGTGCGTGCACGTCTTTTGATTGGATTACCAAATATTGAGAGGCCGGTCCTATGGGCAGGTCTATGCAGATCTAGGAAACTGAATTTGATAACGAATTATTCGCGTACTACTAAGCTGTTTTTTCAACCCACAATGGCGGAAGGAGGAGAAGATATCGATTTGGCGAGAATTAATTTAAACGCCATTCTCAAGACGAACTTTTCAAGAAAAGTTAGACATTGTAAGGAGAGGTCGCCCGACGCCACAAAGCCTGTCACAGGCGGGAAAGCCACTTTCAAAGTTTCAACTACGAGCGCTGTCAATGGCTCACAGGATCCGAGAAGCACTGCAAACTGTACTGCTGGGAATGCCTATTATTTGCAAGTGATCGATTTGGTGTTTGGAGCCACACTGGCTTTGAAACTTGAGTTGTCTAACCAAGGCAGTAACGAGACGCCAAAGTACGGCTGGGCACTTACAAGCAATTGTGCTTTTGAAAACTTTTGGGGACACCGAGTGGATCTACAGCTCAAAAAACAAGTGCGCAGGCAACGGAGCTGCACAATGAAAAGGTGAAGGGAAATATTGAAAAGACTCATTGAGTGTGTCATGTTTTTGGGTAAACACTGTTTACCCAAAAATGTCAATTTGTCATTTCAAGGTGACGCAACGCCTGGTTATACTGCGTTTCTGTCTAAATGTATAGTGTTAGAGCCATGGCATCATAATGATGGTAATAAGAGGTGGATTAATTCAGGTGGGACTTGTGTAGTACTCACTGAAGGCCCAGGCCCCAGGCACGCCACTGCATTCAGATAATGTATTAACTAATAATATCTCTTTTAGCTTTTTTAAACTAGTTTTACACACAGATTTCTCAATCGCCTAAAAGACTGCCAGTCGGTGCCCGAGTCTGTGAATCTAGTTTGGCCCAACAGCATGTCTGTTGTGTATGACTTCAGATGCTCTGGACTGAACCAAGGGCAAGACCTTTTTTTAATTCACAGTTTTTATAAAGTAGCATGTTTATCTATAATACAATTGAAAACATTTGAGAGTGGTTCAGAGCCACTCTGGGTCAGGTATACGTGGGCTTTGAAATCAGCTGGGTCAATTTTCATCAGTACAACAATTATTTAAACAGTCAGCATACTGCGTTCCCCATTGTCATGAATACTCAGGGAGAAAAAGGTGTAGATTCACACGCAGAGCGCGGCAGGTGTAGGCAGACAGGCAGGTGAATCAATTGGGTTCTCACAAACGAGCTAGGAAAAGGCTTAGTTTAGTCAAAACGAAGAATACCTCACAAAGGCACAAACAGAAGGAACTGAAGTAAATACGGAGCTGATGAGGCCAGGTGAGTAACTAACACAGGTGAAATCAATGAACAAAATGAAAGAAAGGGCTACGTTCAATAACACCAAAGAAACAGGGCTACGTTCAAGAACACAACAAACAGAACACAAGGTTGACTAAGAAATTAAATACAGCACCTTACACCCATGCAAACATTAAATCTCCAGCTATCAACACCGCTGAGGTAGTAAAAATGGCAATAAAATCAGTGAGTTCATTTAGTACACACTTCTTGTGGAGGGTGGACGATAGATTCCTATAACTGTTATTTTTTTTGTTTGAACCCAACTGAAAACCAAAAGCCAACAATTCTAATTGTTTAGGACTGGAGGTAGCTTTAAACAGAGACACAGAAATAATATTATTTGTGTGAATGCAACACCACCACACTGTACTGCTGGGAATGCCTATTATTTGCAAGTGATCGATTTGGTGTTTGGAGCCACACTGGCTTTGCAAACTTGAGTTGTCTAACCAAAGCAGTAACGAGACGCCAAAGTACGGCTGGGCACTTACAAGCAATTGTGCTTTTGAAAACTTTTGGGGACACCGGAGTGGATCTACAGCTCAAAAAACAAGTGCGCAGGGCAACGGAGCTGCACAATGAAAAGGTGAAGGGAAATATTGAAAAGACTCATTGAGTGTGTCATGTTTTTGGGTAAACACTGTTTACCCAAAAATGTCAATTTGTCAATTTCAAGGTGACGCAACGCCTGGTTATACTGCGTTTCTGTCTAAATGTATAGTGTCTAGAGCCATGGCATCATAATGATGGTAATAAGAGGTGGATTAATTCAGGTGGGACTGTGTAGTACCTCACTGAAGGCCCAGGCCCCAGGCACGCCACTGCATTCAGATAATGTATKAACATAAATATCTCTTTTAGCTTTTTTAACTAGTTTTACACACAGATTTCTCAATCGCCTAAAAGACTGCCAGTCGGTGCCCGAGTCTGTGAATCTAGTTTGGCCCAACCAGCATGTCTGTTGTGTATGACTTCAGATAGCTCTGGACTGAACCAAGGGCAAGACCTTTTTTTAATTCACAGTTTTATAAAAGTAGCATGTTTATCTATAATACAATTGAAAACATTTGAGAAGTGGTTCAGAGCCACTCTGGGTCAGGTATACGTGGGCTTTGAAATCAGCTGGGTCAAATTTTCATCAGTACAACAATTATTTAAACAGTCAGCATACTGCGTTCCCCATTGTCATGAATACTCAGGGAGAAAAAGGTGTAGATTCACACGCAGAGCGCGGCAGGTGTAGGCAGACAGGCAGGTGAATCAATTGGGTTCTCACAAACGAGCTAGGAAAAGGCTTAGTTTAGTCAAAACGAAGAATACCTCACAAAGGCACAAACAGAAGGAACTGAAGTAAATACGGAGCTGATGAGGCCAGGTGAGTAACTAACACAGGTGAAATCAATGAACAAAAATGAAAGAAAGGGCTACGTTCAATAACACAAAGAAACAGGGCTACGTTCAAGAACACAACAAAACAGAACACAAGGTTGACTAAGAAATTAAATACAGCACCTTACACCCATGCAACATTAAAATCTCCAGCTATCAACACCGCTGAGGTAGTAAAAATGGCAATAAAATCAGTGAGTTCATTTAGTACACACTTCTTGGTGGAGGGTGGACGATAGATTCCTATAACTGTTATTTTTTTGTTTGAACCCAACTGAAAACCAAAAGCCAACAATTCTAATTGTTTAGGACTGGAGGTAGCCTTTAACAGAGACACAGAAATAATATTATTTGTGTGAATAGCAACACCACCACCTTTGCCTTTCCTATCAGCCTGTAACCATACATAGCAACCTCAGAGTCCAGGGTTTTATCAGTCAATCAGGTTTCAGATACAATAAAAATATCAGGGTCTGCCTGAGGCCCAGATCTTGACATTATCCATTATCTAAACCTTTTCTGCATTTAAAATCACACTGAGTTTTAATACAAGTCAGATTACTTTGAGATTTCAGGACAGGAGACTCAAATATTGGATTATACCTCTTAGGAAAAGAAAAGTAGGAATAGCAATTACATTTCTCCGGTTAGCACCATTAGGCATATCACCACTTTTAGAAGCAACATGTGGAACTCTCACAGTGACCAAAAGAGGAGATGGTAAAAACGGACTTACATGTAATGTTAATATTGTCCTCACATCAATTTAGTTGACCAAGAACCTTTCCAATGTTTGATGACAACAGTCGGGAGCCATTTTTACCCAGGTGAATTCTGTCTTCCACAAAGTAGCCACGCCTATTCCAGAAGGAGTCAAAATTGTAGACGAAGGACATGCCCAAGTCTCTGGTGAAGAGACCAGACAGCCTAAACACTCAGTCTCACAACGGCGAGGAGATGGAACTGGGCCCGAGACAATTATATGCTCTGCTAATTTCTGAGCGTTCTCCAAGAGGTGTCAGAAATTGTCTCTTAGCTTTACAGTTTTCACATGCATAATATCATTAGACCCCATATGCAACACAACTGTTTCAGAGCAGGAATATGTTTATTGATGGTGGGCATGACTTCTGATAAATCCATTACCCTAACTCCAGGAAAACAAAGTGTACGGGTATTTCAGGCTTCCACCGATGTAACCATGGAGCTTCCCATAATAATGGTTCATGGCCGAAAATGGCATCAAAGTGGTTCAAGGCATGTCCAGCCATGAGCTCTTGCAACTGGCTACTATTAATGTTCTTGACAACTCCAGACAACGGCATCCCTTTCTTGGGAGGAAAGGTAGTTTCTCCCAGAGGGAGGAAAATGCCCCAAAAAATCGGCTTCGCCAGATGGGGGAAAACTCCAAAACAGGCTGGTCCTTCTCCAATCATGTGTCAAGCCCTGGCCATAGAGAGGCTTTTATTCTCTATTCTGGTTAGGCCAGGGTGTGACTAGGGTGGGCATTCTAGTTTCTTTATTTACATTTTTTCTGTTTCTATGTTTTGGCCGGGTATGGTTCTCAATCAGGGACAGCTGTCTATCGTTGTCTCTGATTGGGAATCATACTTAGGCAGCCTGTTTTTCCACCTTAGTTGTGGGTAGTTGTCTGTGTTAGTGGCCTGTATAGCCCTATTCATATACATGTTCGTTTCTGTTGTTTCTTGTTTTGTTGGCGACATTCATAATAAAAATAAATGTACACTCGCCACGCTGCACCTTTCTCCGGTCATTTCCACCCTGACGACGATCGTGACATCAGGCTGGTTCTTCTTCCGGGGTATTCCCGGTGCTGCGACTTCCTCCACCTGGGTCTTCTTGCCGCTGCTGTGACCAACGACCTTGGCACCATGGGCTCTAATAATGCATGGCTCCAGTTATGACGGGTGATCCATTGTGTCTCCCAGTCTGAAGACCACTATCCTTCAAAGGAAAGATGTCAACCTCATCAGCCTCTTGCTGCCCCACCCCGGGTGTGACCGGGGTCATGGCTTGTTAATAAGCAACAGTCYTTAAAACCTCTGATCCCAGGCTACAGCATATCCTTTCCATCGCAGAGTTTGTGGTAGCATTTTAGGACAACTTTAGGTATGTAAAAACATATTAACTTCTCTGGGATAGGTGGGACGGTAGCGTCCCACTTGGCCAAAATCCAGAAAGAATGTAGCGCGCCAAATTCAAATATATTACTATAAAAATCTATCTTTCATGAAATCACACATGAAAGACACCAAATTAAAGCTACACATGTTGTGAATCCAGCCAACATGTCTGATTTCAAAAAGGATTTATGGGGAAAGCACACCAAACAATTATGTTAGCTCAGTACATAGCCACAGGAAAACACAGCCATTTTCCCAGCAAATGATAGTAGTCACAAAAAGCAGAAATGGAGATAAAATGAATCACTAACCTTTGAGGATCTTCATCAGATGACACTCATAGGACATCATGTTACACAATACATTTATGTTTTGTTCGATAATGTGCATATGTATGTCCACAAATCTCAGTTTACATTGGTGCCATGTTCAGAAATGCCTCTAAAATATCCGGAGTAATTGCAGAGAGCCACGTCAAATAACAGAAATACTCATCATAAACTTGGATGAAAGATACATGTTTTACACAGAATTAAAGATACACTTGTTCTTAATGCAACTGCTGTGTCAGATTTTWAAAAAAWAATTACGTAAAAAGCACACCATGCAATAATCTGAGACAGCGCTCAGATTTAAAAACATTTCTCCGCCATGTTGGAGTCAACAGAAATACGAAATTACATCATAAATATTCCCTTACCTTTGATTATGTTCATCAGAATGCATTGCCAGGAGTCCTAGTTCCACAATAAATTGTTGTTTTGTTCGATAATGTCCATGACTTATGTCCAATTAGCTACTTTTGCTACTTTTGCTACTTTTGCTAATTAGCTAATTAGCTACTTTTGCGTGTCCAAACGCTCGCGCAGATGCAGGCAAACGTCGGAAGAAAACTTCAAAAAGTTATATTACAAGTCGAATAAACTGGTCAAACTTAGTAGAGAATCAATCTTCAGGATGTTGTTATCATATATATCCAATAACGTTCCAACCGGAGCATTTCTTCATGCCTGTATAAGTAATGGAGCGCAAGGCGATATCATGAGTGAAGCGTGTGAGCAAGAACTGGCAATCTGCCAGACCAGTGACTGAAACACCTCCCATCTGGCCCCACATCACACTAGAGGCTTCATTCAGCGTTCTACAGACTGTTGACATCTAGTGGAAGGCGTAGGAAGTGCAAACAGATCCATATAGTACAGGGAATTGAATAGGCGATGACTTTAACATCGACCCTTCTCAGAATTCTCACTTCCTGTTTGGATTTTTTCTCAGGTTTTTGCCCTGTCCTATGAGTTCTGTTATACTCACAGACATCATTCAAACAGTTTTAGAAACTTCAGAGTGTTTTCTATCCAATAGTAATAATAATATGCATATATTAGCATCTGGGACAGAGTAGGAGGCAGTTCACTATGGGCATGCAATTCATCCAAAAGTGAAAATGCTGTCCCCTATATCAAAGAAGTTAAACAATTATTTGATAAAATATAGATTTTGGCCTTTACTATTAAAGCCCATGGAAGCACATTGAATAACGCATTCAAAAATGGCAAAAAGGACATTAAAAAAATAAATCATAAGAAAGTGTCTGTCCTAAATCTATGAGATATAATAAACCTCAGGAAATATATATATATATATCAAAAAATGTATAACCCCGTTTTTAGATAAGCCCAAAACTACCTTTATACTTCCATTTGTTTTTTTCCGTGGGACTTCTCAGGGTCATGGATAAAATATTTTGTGATAATCTCCCCTTTCCATAGAGTGGTTATAATAGTAATTGGTCAAACGGTTCGGACGCTACAGACGTTTGTCATGGTCTGACAAACACCGCTCTAGCTCTGCCACCTTCCACCGCAGATGCGGAAGTGTGACACTGGTGGATACAGTGGATTGAGACGCATCCAATGCAAAAATGAGATATCTTTAGATTTTTTTTTATTTTTATTTTTTATGTGGATTTATTTTTGACTCTAAGGGATTAAGCATAGTGACCAAATCCCAGAGCCCCTAACAAATCAACTCTATTGGACATTATTATTACCAAGTTTTGGAATCTAAAGAAATCAGTGTCAAATGAATCCTCTGGCCTTCCAGACCATTTAGTGATGGATTCAAATGAAGTGAAGGATAAAGATGATATTGTAGGGATATTTTACAAGCACTTCATATCTGATGTTTCAGTTTTTGATAAGGGTGGGGCACACGCCTCTAATGTAAGCTATGTTACAGTGAGCTCTGTGGCCCTCATGTGAACCCTTTTAACTTTGAGGCTGTTTCTTATGCTGAGGTCTATAAAGCTCTAAAAGCAATAGACCCCAAAAGGTCTGCAGGCCCAGACACCTTGGATCCCTATCTCATAAAGACAGCATCTGGTATTATTGCTGAGCCTGTGGCTTACATTTTATACTTATGTCTCTGTAACCCACATTTTGAAATCAGCTTATGTCCTCACACTACTATACCCTTCAGATATAACTACCGCCCTATCTCCAAGCTCACTATCCTGGCAAAAGTCTTTGAATCCATTGTGGACTCCCAGCTAAAGAAATTATTACTTGAAAATAACATCCTGAGCGGGTTTGTCTGGTTTTAGGTTTGGGCACAGCACCAAAACCGCAGCTTGACCACGAAATGTTGCTAGTCAGACTCAGCAACATTGGTGTCCGTGAATGTGCTGTCAATTTGTTTAGAAATTATCTTGCAGACAGAACGCAATGTGTCAATACTGAGAATGACAAGTCTAGCTTCTTTTAGGTCACTAGAGGTGTAAGCCAGTGCTCCATTTTAGCTCCAATTTTGTTTTCCATTTTTATCAATGACCTTTGAAATGGGATGCAACCAGCCAAATTGCATCTGTATGCAGATGATACGGTCATCTACTCAAATTCTCCATCTCTGGTTCAGGCTGTTGAAGCGGGTCAGACTGCCTTTTAGTCACTGCAGACCTCCCTATGTGGTATCAAACTAGTCTTGAATGCTGAAAAAACAAAATTCACGACCTTCACCAGAGCACGCTCTCAGCCTGAGAAGGTTAGCATTTTGTTCTCAGGGGGCACACCCATTGAAAAGGGGTCATCCTACAAAGACCTTAGTCTTTGGTTACAAAGTTAATGTAGACCATTTTCGTAACAAGTCTTGCTTCTCGTTTGAGGATAGAAAGAAGCTTGTTCAAGCCACTTTTCTTTCTGGAATTGATTATGGTGACTAATTTTATAAACATCAAATCAAATTTTATTGATCACATGCACATATTTAGCAGATGTTATTGCAGGTGTTAGCGAAATGCTTGTGTTTCTAGCTAAAATGCATCTTGCATTTTGTTACAAAGGCCAAGTTGCTCATCCACCATTGCCCTTTCTATCAAATGGTGGGATGGACATCGCTTTACATGCGCAAACAACTACATTTGTATATGTTTATTTATAAAGCCCTTCTGGGTGTAACGTCAGGTGAATGATGGGTGCAGAGTCAGGCGCAGAGAGAGCAAAAGTATTCCAGGGAAAAAACGCTTTAATTCCACAGCATGAAAACAGGAACAGGTACAAACGGGTGGTGCCAAAACACAGGCGTAAAACAACCCACAGTCCACTGTTTAAAATAAAGCTGAATAGCGAAAATCCCACAATCAAAGAATCACTCACGACGTACAACATGAATACACAAAATAAGCCCGCACAAACACTAGCGGGCGAAACTAACCTAAATAGAACCTCTACCAAAACCCTAACAAGAAACAGGTGAAAACAATTAGACAGACATAAACGAAAAGGAAAAAAGGATCGGTGGCAGCTAGTAGACCGGCGACGACGACCGCCGAGTACCACCCGAACGGGAAAGGGAGTCACCTTCGGTAATATTCGTGACACTGGGTAAACTCCCCCTCTACCTTAGTAACCTGCTCTCTCCTTCACCGCTAGCAGTTACCAGACACGGTCTACTAGGTGGTTGCTATTTAAAGTAGAGTCACCAGGGCCCTTACCAAGACTGCCTTTTCCCAATGTGCAGCAGAGGCATGGAAGAGTCTGCAATGTGTGCTTCAACTAGATGTACCAGTGCCCCTTAGTGAGTTTAAAACTATGGGGGAGTGTAGATGTTCCTGTAGGCTGAATCAACTCTTGATGACACGTTGATGTGCTGTTTATATTGTTGTAATGTTGTATTGACTGCTGCTGCTGCTTTTTTGGCCAGGTGTCCCTTGCAAAAGAGATCCAGTGTCTCAATGTTTATTTCCCCTGGTTAAATAAAGGTTCTCGAGGCTATTCATGGGGAACACTTAACCATATCATGAATATTTACTATGGTTGTGAGAGCACAGAGTAACACTATATATACAATAGTATGTGGACACCCCTTCAAATTAGTGGATTCGGCTATTTCAGCCACACCCCTTGACAACAGGTGTTTAAAATCGAGTACACAGCCATGCAATCTCCATAGACAAACATTGACAGTAGAATGACCTTACTGAAGAGCTCATTGACTTTCAACATGGATGGACCTTTCCAACAAGTCAGTTTGTCAAATGTCTGCCCTACTAGAGATGCCCCGGGTCAACTGTAAGTGATGTTATTTTGAAGTGGAAACGTCTAGGAGCAACAACGGCTCAGCCATGAAGTAGTAGGCCAAACAAGCTCACGGACTGGACCGCCGAGTGCTGAAGAGCATTGTGTGTAAAAATCGTCTGTCCTCGGTTGCAACACTCACTACCGAATTCTAAACTGCTTCTGGAAGCAACGTCAGCACAAAGAACTGTTTGTCGGGAGCTTCATGAAATGGGTTTCCATGGCCGAGCAGCCATGGAAAGCCATGGAAATCCAAGTGTCGGCTGAAGTGGTGTAAAGCTCGCCRCCTTTGGACTCTGGGACAGTGGAAATGCGTTCTCTGGAGTGATGAATCACGCTTCACTATCTGRCATGAATCTGGATTTGGCGGATGCCAGGACAACACTACCTGCCCGAATGCATAGTGCCAACTGTAAAGTTTGCTGGAGGAGGAATAATGGTATGGGCTGTTTTTCATGGTTCGGGCTAGGCCCCTTAGTTCCAGTGAAGGGAAATGTTAACGCTACAGCATACAATGACATTCTAGACCAAACTGTGCTTCCAACTTTGTGGCAACAGTTTGGGGAAGGCCCTTTCTTGTTTCAGCTGTTATAGCAGCAAAGGGGGGACCAACTCCATATTAATGCTCATTAGATTTTCGACAAGCAGGTGTCCAAATACTTTTGGTCATGTAGTATATTTCCAAATATAGCTTTTCTCTGCAGGGACAACGGTGCATATACCTAGGATAGTGGTAATGGCTCGAAAGTATAATTCATGATCAGCCTATATTTATCTGACAATATTAATTGTTACTCATTGTCACTTCATCCTTAAGCTCTGCATGCAATGCACAGGCATAGTTATTATCAGAGGTGGCACCACAAGTTCAAAAGTGGTGTGGCAAAATGTGTAGGTGTATTTTCTGGGGCCTGGAGTTTTTCCTGATCTCATGGCCTGGTCAGGTAAAACTCTGGCTCATGTTAGTATGCTATGACAACATTTTATTATTATAGATAGCTTCCATTTTTTTCTGTGCTAAGACTATATGGCTATGGTTTTTCTTGTCCGGTCATGTGATTTGTAAACACTCCTGGCGTGATGGATCAAATCCTTTTAGAACAATCACAAACCTTGTTATTATTCAAATCAAATACAATTTGATGTAATTTAGTTAATAAAGCCGCATACAAACATGGTCTATTTTAGTTTCTTGAGGAAGGCAGCTCCAAAATRCAGGTGTTTCAGCCTAGCTCAGTGCTTTCTGTGGTGATGGGGCTAGCCAGCATAAAATACAGAGCGTTGCGCCTGATTGGCTCAGTTTTCTGTCTAGATTGGCTCAGTTTTCTGTCACTCATTGGACATTACGTCATCCCCAATTCTAATGTTAGAGCTGAAAAATGTTTGCCCCTAGGATTCTGCCATAGAGTTATTTTAGAAGTGCCCATCCAAGAAGGCTCAAGGTCATTGACCACAGAATGACATCAAAATGTCTCGGTGCTCATCGGCCATTGGACAATAACATTACAACAAGTTGGAAATCGTAAATTCAACAATGAGTGGTTTGGGAAGGAATCAGTGGCTAACTGTGAGTTCAAGACAACTGGGAACTCGGGAAAAGCGAGCTACGACTGGGAAAATACGTTTTGAACAGTCATTCAACTTGGAATTGTAAATCCGGACCGCCGCGCCACTTTCCTGTTCAAGCACATCATAACTTGAGTCCATAAATTATATAGGATGCCAGAGAGATATGTATACTGTAGCTAAAGTAATACTAAGTGTATGTTGTGTAGTAAGCTGTTAGTAGCCCATGTGCCTCACCATAATAATTTGGTCTATTTTCACCAACGGGGTATTGTAAACACACCATTTGTGGCCGGTGTGTGCTTGTTTGCAACTTTTTTTGTACAGCTTTGACAGTGCTACTGATATTAGTGGTGGCGCTTGGCAGCACACACAACGTTCCATAATAGAAATGTGTTATTTGATGTGTCAAATTAAACATTTATTTAACGCGTCAAATAGTGTAAAGTGACGTGTATCCTTTTTGACACACTAAGACCCAAACGGCGTTCAATGTTTAGAGAAATGTAATCATCGAATATTGTAAGAGCTTTCATTGTCTGTTTATATGTAAGAACGGCCCATGTTCTGAATTCTGTCACCTGTACATTTCAAAAGTGCGGGACAAATCGTTATATTGACTACGTCCGTCATCTCTCGCTCACTATTATCTTAATCGAAATTACAGATTGACTCATCCGCTTGTCGTCCCCTTATGCCATAGTTTGTACATCTCAATTGTCAGTAGAAACCACATTTGTTTAAGCAAGTCAGCCATATCAGCTATGTTTTTTTAAAAGGCAGTAAATGAGGCTGAATGAACTGTAGCAGTGGTAAGGTGTTGGGACTGCTGTTGGGAGACTACTGTTGGGACAGCTTTATGTAGGCCCTAACAGTTTATGAGCACCGTTTGTCACTGTTATAGTGCAATTAATGTCATGTTTAGTGTTGTGTTGTTGCTTTGCTGGCATGCATCCCACATGTTTGTTGTTTGCCCCTCCAAGATTTACATGCTAAAATCGCCACTGGGCCYGAGACATGGGCATTATCACTTTTATACAATGGGTTACCAACACATTCAAATAATGATTTACATATGTTCATAATTTTTTTTATTTTGATGAATTTATTCATACTATTTCATCCCTCCACAAGATATAGTCCCCACACAAATCTAAGGTTGCTACCCAAGCCAGAGGTGGTCATTCATTCTATTGGTTTGGTTGCCAGAGACGCAGCCCATCGTTCAGTCTTTTTGTTCTGTATCTATGGATGCGACCCAGTTGTTCATTCTAAATGTTCCATTGCCATACTGGCTGGCATTGTTCTTATCCCTCAATTGCTAGCTAACCAACTACGGTTGGGTTCCAAAATAAGCTTTAAATGTGTTTTATATACTGGATTCCAGAAGGCTGTTGAATGTCCAGATAACTTTTTTTTTCTTTATAATGCTGTACAGAGCAATGAATGACATTCCCATTGATTCTATATACTCTGATATTTATTTGCACACAGAGTTTGTAATGTTTATAATAAACTGTTGTCTCAACATTCATAGTGTGGTCTTTCCTATTTACCTTTGTACATGTTTGACTCGTACAATTTCACCAAAGTTGACAGTATAAGACAGAATGTAGTAAAATGCACTGCAATGTAGTAATAAGCACTGCAGGTAAATATACTGGTAATGCAATTGACATGTTCTGTAACTTTTCCATGTCAGTTTTACTACATTTCAATAGTTACAAGCTTTGCATTAATTACTTACTACTTCCTTGATGAGTCCTACAATGTACCCACACAGCATTTAGACATAAACATGTCTGTTTTTGAACATTGTTTGACTTGAACCATTCCAAAATTGTTTGAACAATTAGGCTAGAGAACATTTGCTGCATCACAATTCTACAATAAAGTGTATTGTGTACCTTTCCATACATTGATTTAAATCACTACACAATCCCGGGTCTTGGCAATGTTTGGAGGGTGTAACGGGTCTGCGGTCAAACGACCACCTAATCACGGTCAAACGCTCCCTAAAACACTTCAGCGAGCAGGCCTTTCTAATCGACCTGGCCCGGGTATTCTGGAAGGATATTGCCCTCATTCCGTCAGTAGAAGATGCCTGGTTATTCTTTAAAAGTGCTTTCCTCACAATCTTAAATAAGCATGCCCCATTCAAAAAACATTGAACCAGGAACAGATATAGACCGTGGTTCACTCCAGTCCTGACTGCCCTTGACCAGCACAAAAACATATTGTGGCGTGTAGCATTAGCATCAAATAGCGCCCGCGATATGCAACTTTTCAGGGAAGTTAGGAACCAATATACACAGACAGTTAGCAAAGCAAAGGCTACCTTTTTCAAAATTTGCATCCTGTAGCACAAACTCCAAAAAGTTCCTCCCAGCTGCACACTGCACTAATACTAGGAAACACTGTCACCACCGATAAATCCACAATAATTGAGAATTTCAATAAGCATTTTTCTACGGCTTGCCATGCTTTCCACCTTGCCACCTACTCTGGTCAACAGCCCTCCACCCCCCATAGCAACTCGCCCAAGCCTCCCCCATTTCTCCTTCACCCAAATCCAGTTTGCTGATGTTCTGAAAGAGCTGCAAAATCTGGACCCCTAGCAGGGCTAGACAATCTGGACCCTCTCTTTCTAAAATTATCAGCCTAAATTGTTGCAACCTCTATTACTAGCCTGTTCAACCTCTCTTTTGTATCGTCTGAGTTCCCCCTCTTCAAAGGCRGAGACACTCTAGACCCAAACTGCTACAGACCTATATCTATCCTACCCTGCCTTTCTAAGGTCTTTGAAAGCCAAGTTAACAAACAGATCACCGACCATTTCGAATCCCACCGTACCTTCTCCGCTATGCAATCTGGTTTCCGAGCTGGTCATGGGTGCACCTCAGCCACGCGCAAGGTCCTAAACGATATCATAACCGCAATCGATAAGAGACAATACTGTGCAGCTGTATTCATCGACCTGGCCAAGGTTTTCGACTCTGTCAATCACCACATTCTTATCGGCAGACTCAACAGCCTTGGTTTCTCAAATGACTGCCTCGCCTGGTTCACCAACTACTTCTCAGACAGAATTCAGTGTGTCAAATCGGAGGGCCTGTTGTCCGGACATCTGGCAGTCTCTTTGGGGGTGCCACAGGGTTCAATTCTCGGGCCGACTCTTTTCAATGATGCCGCTCTTGCTGCAGATGATTCTCCGATCCAGCTCTACGCAGACGACACCATTCTGTTAACTTCCGGCCCTTCTTTGGACACTGTGTTAACTAACCTGCAGACGAGCTTCAATGCCATACAACTCTCCTTCCGTGGCCTCCAACTGCTCTTAAATGCAAGTAAAACTAAATGCATGCTCTTCAACCGATCGCTGCCCGCACCTGCATGCCCTTCCAGAATCACTACTCTGGACGGTTCTGACTTAGAATATGTGGACAACTACAACTATTTAGGTGTCTAGTTAGACTGTGAACTCTCCTTCCAGACTCGCATTAAGCATCTCCAATCCAAAATTAAATCTAGAATCAGCTTCCTATTTCGCAACAAAGCATCCTTCACTCATGCTGCCAAACATACCCTCGTAAAACTGACTATCCTGCCGATCCTTTACTTTGGCGATGTAATTTACAAAATAGCCTCCAACACTCTACTCAGCAAATTGGATGCAGTCTATCACAGTGCGATCTGTTTTGTCACCAAAGCCCCATATACTACGCACCACTGCGACCTGTATGCTCTCGTTGGCTGGCCCTCGCTTCATATTCGTCACCAAACCCACCAAATCCTGGTCATCTATAAGTCTTTGCTAGGTAAAGCCCCGCCTTATCTCAGCTCACAGGTCACCATAGCAGCACCCACCCGTAGCATGCGCTCCAGCAGGTATATTTCACTGGTCACCCCCAAAGCCAAATCCTTCTTTGGCCACCTTTCCTTCCAGTTCTCTGCTGCCAATGACTGGAACGAACTGCAAAAATCACTGAAGCTGGAGACTCATATCTCCCTCACTAGCTTTAATCACCAGCTTTCAGAGCAGCTCACAGATCACTGCACCTGTACATAGCCCATCTGTAAATAGCCCATCCAACTACCTCATCCCCATACTGTTATTTWTTTTTTTGCTCCTTTGCACCCCAGTATCTCTACTTGCACATTCATCTTCTGCACATCTATCACTCTAGTGTTTAATTGCTAAATTGTAATTACTTCGCCACTATGGCCTATTTATTGCCTTACCTCCCTTATCTTACCTCATTTGCACACACTGTATATAGACTTTTTTTCTCTATTGTGTATTGACTGTATGTTTGTTTATTCCATGTGTAACTCTGTGTTGTTGTTTGTGTTGCACTGCTTTGCTTTATCTTGGCCAGGTCGCAGTTGTAAATGAGTACTTGATCTCAACTAGCCTACCTGGTTAAATAAAGGTGAAAATATATATATTTTTAAAATTGTCTCATGGAAGTGGCATGTTTTTGGCTCACATTCTATCCTCATAACCCACTGCTTGGACCGTTTGCAGAACACCTGGCTGAACCTGGGCTGTCCTGTAAAAATAGCAATCCAACAACCAAGCATATCAAAAGGTGAGATAATTGGCTTAGCACAGGGAAGAGCAGAGCAATTGGGAATTATCTCAGTGATGTCCAATGTAGATGAAACCTATTCATGTTTCTGTGTGAGAATACAGTATAGGTGAAGTATGGAAATACATTCAAACGTTGTTGCTTGAGTCCCACGTTATCGTTGAGGTCGAGTACTGCAATCTGTGTCCGCTGTTTCATGCAAGTGCAGTCAAAATGCTTTCGTTTTGGAGAATATTGTAGCAGGGAACTGTGAAATGTCTCCAGGTTTTCTGTAGTGATTTTATTTATTATAAGTAGATCAGTACACAATCCAACTGCGTATAACTACCAAAAAAATAATGTTTGTTTCAGCCCAGCTTGAAACAAAAAGGGAAAAACAAAAAAGGAATCAGGTGCTTGACTTTATGCCTAGGAAATCCCCCCAAAAACATGCCTTACCCATCCTTACCCATGGACACTTCAATAAGTGACTATCCCAGTATATAATGAAATAGGCAAAAAAACACGCAGACTGCGTGTTTGTCCTGTAAATAAATTAGCAGACAATGCAGAAACAGAGTGCTCCTTTTTCTTTATTTCCGGGATAGTCATCTATTGAAGTCTCCTGAGGAAAGGAATGCTTTTTTGGACATCAAGCAGATGATGGTGAAATACTGTTCTTACTAGTGTGTTTGCTCATCCTCCTCATTTAGTGCTTGTTGGGTGCACAGCTTTGCCAGACAACCGTTCCTCTGGAGATTGTACTGTTAGGTGTTCTGTATCGCATGGAATGTGGTCCTGCCAAACATGTTCAGAAGCCTTGACCATTGCTCCAGTGTTGTGTATGTGCCACCCTGTGAATAAAAGAGATGCGGCAGGCAGGAAATTGCTCTCTGGCATACCTCTTATATCAGGTAATGATGTCCAGGTACCCGATTGTCCATATATATAATCCCACTTCACCCTCAACTGTGCGCCCAAATAATAGATGTCTATGTGCAAGACTGAGGTTGAAAAGTGGTAAAAGTTGTTTCTCAAAGACAATTGTCTGACTCTTGCCATGCTTGACTCTTGTCATGCTACATCTTCACTGTCAAGAGTCTGAAGACGAGCTTAAACTTGTTCCAGGCCTATAACTTGTAWCGTGGGGTCTGCAGCCTCTTCCTCACGGGTGTCTTTGGAGGGTCTTTTTGAGGGTGTTGACATCATTGGCTGGGCTGAACTGGGTCCAGGTTGGTGCTTTTGACAACTGAATAATATAAAGAGACTAGCTAATTGGCAACTTAATATTATAATAGAAATAGCAAATACATGTGATAAAGATGTTTTCTTGAGGAGACCAGCAGTACAAATCATAGCAAGAGAAATCAAAGGTAACTGTAGCGACAGATTGCATAACATTACTTACTTTTGTTGGCAATGATGTAGAGGCAGTGGTCACACTTTGTAAATACTAAGGGTGAAAACAGAGCGAGACAATTAGCCAGCTAATTAGTCACATCATTTTAAATTATCTCCATCCATAATGACCAAATGACTGTGTTGCGTTTTATGAACATTTTGGCTAGTTTAGATAACGCTTTGATAACTTGCACACACCATATGGCTTTTTAGGATCCTGAGGACTTGGTAGCTTTTTAGCTATATGGCTAGGTGGTATTAGCAAGCTAGATAGATAGCTAGTATGTAACAAAACATCTTCTCTTACTTTGTGACTTCTCTTCTTTTGCGCTATTGTTTGGTCGTATGACACAGGTCGTTTGTGGAAAAGGGAAATATATACACACAATGTTAAGCAGTGGACTTTGGAAAAAAAACTTAAGTTAACTTTTATTTGTTCATTAAGATTAGTGCTCTTCTGGAATTATTCATTCTGTAAGCTTCATGTACTGTAAAGCAGGGTTACATTTAACACTATACACAGTATACTTTGTAACAGGGCAGGTTAAMACTATACACAGTAGACTTYGTAACAAAGTTTTATGTGTAAGTTATAAAACCACTAACCTTRTGTTGTTGTCCTGGTCTCCATCAGAGGTTGGGTCCCTGGTGCTCACTGTACGAATTTATTGGCTGTAAAATCCATAKATCCAATCATTAAATCAACAACTTTCAACATGTTMATTTAAAATAATATCCCCTTTTTCATTAAGTATATTTTATTGAATGTCACTCATTCTATAGCACTCTATTCTAACCAMACCTGCCTTACCAGTTTATATCAACAGGTGTCACTATGCACTAGCTAGTCAAAAATGGCTGATGCCATGATGGCTGCATGTCTCTGTAAGTTATGTTTGTGCTAGAATCCATACATTTTATTTTTATGCAATAGCCATCCATTTGTTATGGTTGGACACATGTTCATATTCTCTGTGTAGACTGCTCTGTGGCGGAAATAGTATATGTTTTACTTATAAAATACTTTTAAAACTTGCTATAGATTGGATCACTAGTTTTAGAGGAYGACTATTAACTGCTTTTATCAACACATACCTTGTTTTCCATTCAATTGAGTTTTTGCTCTCTCATGAGGCAGGCAACCAGGCAGGCAGGAGAGGATGGTTTCTACTAGATTACACAGCCACAAAGTCAGATTCCACAGACCAGAGAGGACTGTGAGTGAAGAAAGAGTGCCAACCAAACAGTTGTTGAGGCGTGGTTGATGAGGCTCTGTTGGCTGTATCTAGGAGACCACTGTGACTTACAAGTGAATCCACCTGTCGCAGAGAGCGTGGGGATGACCGTGTTCGGAAATCCCAGGGATAGGGTTGCATGCACAAGACRAAATGGAGGCAAACGGGCTGAAATTGGGGGAGGTACTATGTCAACTTGTCCAATTAGAAATGCCAGTGTTCTTAATGTTCAATAAGAAATGCCTGCTTTCTTTTCYGTTGCAAAAGGTTTTTCTATGACGTGAACAAATGAATGTCTGGTAAAYACGTTCGGTGATGCTGTTTGAAAGCGGTGTGGCGGTGCATGGATAATCTCACTTTTATTCTATTCCTTGCATGCATCTCTTTTACATCTGATTCAATATCGTTTTCAATCTTTAGATCCAATTGTCGCGTTGTTGAGTCCCTTCTCCCTGGTAAGTAACTAATGTTATTTTTTATGCCTGCAGCCCTGCATAGGGCTACCTGCCATCATATCATCTGGCTCAGAGGATCTTCCCTCGGAGACGAGGCCATTCCCCAAACTATTTAAGAAAATGTTATATTGCATTTAGTTTTTGTTGTTCATTCACTTATGTCTGTAGTCGAGTGAAATGTCACTTACGAAAGTTCAATCAGAAAGGCTGGTAAGAATGCTCGTTTAACTTCATCCAATAAGCATAACATAATTCACTTAGTTTCCTAATCTACAGGCATAGTGGGAATAAATACAAATGTATCCGCATAGCATCTTGTTTCTCCTCCTCTTTCCTATAAGCCATGTGCCTATTTAACTGAGAGCCTATAAGCATGGCACAATAATGCACATTCCTTGCGCTTGCTGTTTAAGCTATGGGCTCACTCTTGGGGTGGGGGGGTCAATGCCTGCAGCCCCGCATAGGGCTAACTGCAATCACATCATCTTACAACGCCATTCCCCAAACTATTTAATAAAATGTCATATTGCATTCCGTTTTTGTTGTTCATTCAGTTAATGGCCTGTGTAGGGCGCCGTCTTTCGGATGGGACGTTAAACGGGTGTCCTGACTCTCTGAGGTCATTAAAGATCCCATGGCACTTATCGTAAGAGTTGGGGTGTTAACATTGTTAGCATGGCAGACTCTGGTGCTTTCTTGCCGTGGCCTCAAAACAAAAGAGAAAATCATACCTGCTTGTTCTATAGTGTGTTACTTCATCAGTTTTCCTTTTTGTTTTGTCAACTTTACGGCATTTTATCTGTGAAGTAGGCTATGAGAGTTTTGTCAAATTTTCCACCTTGGCCTAGCGCGCTAGCTGACTGACATCTGGAATCAATCTATTTTAGATTTTGGCCCAGTGAAGGGCCTGCCTCCCCAAGGCTTTGGTAGTTAACTCAGCCTGCACTCTTTTAAAAGATTTACCATTGGATAGTCCCCAACCATCAATCTGTACGTGTCTGCTCTCTCTTTGCTTTCAATCTGTCGTTATGTTTTAGTTGTGTTGTGTTAGTTATGTTCTAGCTGGTCTCCAGTAGTTGGGCTTTAGCTTCCCGACAATAACCATGTTGCTTGGCTAGGCTAATAGCTAGTTGACTAAATAGCTAGTGTAAGCTGGCTGGCTAGATAGCTGGCTAAGATAATTGCAGATAGCTAACATTCTTTGATAACTGGTTAGATGGTGTTATGTATTTTGGTTTGCTTTAATGTAGGTGTAAGCTAGGTGTTGATAGCAACTGGCTGACTCGTTCAGTGCTACATTATAGTTAACAGGCTAGTAGGGCTAACGTTAGAAGGCGTTTTGGCTTGCAACATTACAAGTTATTTGTAACAATACATTCATAAAGTATCTTCTTGTACGTTGGCTGAA
Source organism: Salvelinus sp. IW2-2015 (assembly GCF_002910315.2). NCBI lineage: Eukaryota > Metazoa > Chordata > Actinopteri > Salmoniformes > Salmonidae > Salvelinus > Salvelinus sp. IW2-2015. Next base: position 23,734,472 of record NC_036845.1, read on the forward strand.
CATACAATTTAAACCAGTAGTCAATTTTGGTTTGGTTTCATTTGAATATATACACTATTTGTCAACRGTGTGTGTACTGGGAGCGGAGTCAGGTGCAGGAGAGCAGAGTTGTGAACAGGCGCACACTTTATTAGGGCAGGAGAAACCAACAGACGGACGCCATTGCGTTGAAACCTCCAGCCAATTGCAAACCGCGCAAACAGTCACAATAATTATGTCCAAACAAATTAACATACCTCGTGAAATAAAACACGGAAATAAACGCATATCAGTATAACGCGTCAAAAAAGACACGTAACACAAAACAATCTCACACCAAGACATGAGGGGGAACAGCGGAATAAATACATGTAGTGTGATTGGGGAATGAAAACCAGGTGTGCAGGGAACAAGACAAAACAAATGGATAAATGAAAAATGGAGCGGTGATGGCTAGAAARCCGGTGACGTCGACCGCCGAACGTCGCCCGAACAAGGAGAGGAGCCGACTTCGGCGGAAGTCGTGACACTACTGGCCAAAAGTTTTAGAACAACTACTCATTCAAGGGTTTTTCTTTATTTTTTACTATTTTCTACATTGGAGAATAATAGTGAAGACATCAAAACTATGAAATAACACACATGGAATCATGTAGTAACCAATGTAGTAACCAATTAAATTTTAAACAAATCAAAATATATTTTATATTTGAGATTCTTCAAATAGCCACCCTTTGACTTAATGACAGCTTTGCACACTCTTAGAATTCTCTCAACCAGCTTCTTGAGGTAGTCACATGGAATGCATTTCAATTAACATGTGTGCATTCTTAAAAGTTAATTTGTGGAATTTCTTTCCTTAATGCATTTGAGCCAATCAGTTGTGTTGTGACAAGGTAGGGGTGGTATACAGAAGATAGCCCTATTTGGTAAAATACCAAGTCCATATTATGGCAAGAACAGCTCAAATAAGCAAAGAGAAATGACATGCCATCATTACTTTGGGACATGAAGATCAATCAATATTGAAAATTTCAAGAACTTTTCAAGTTTCTTCGAGTGCAGTCGCAAAAGCCATCAAGCGCTATGATGAAACTGGCTCTCATGAGGACCGCCACAGGAATGAAAGACCCAGAGGTACCTCTGCTGCAGAGGATAAGTTCATTACAGTTACCAGCCTCAGAAATTGCAGCCCAAATAAATGCTTCACACAGTTCAAGTAACAGAGGTGAATGTGTGAATCAGGCCTTTATGGTCAAATTGCTGCAAAGAAACCACTACTAAAGGACACCAATAATAAGAAAAGACCTGTTTGGGCCAAGAAACATGAGCAATGTACATTAGACCGGTGGAAATGTGTCCTTTGGTCTGGAGTCCAGATTGGAGATTTTTGGTTCCGACCGCCGTGTCTTTGTGAGACGCGGTGTGGGTGAACGGATGATCTCCACATATGTATTTCCAACCGTAAAGCATGGAGGAGGAGGTGTTATGGTGTGGGGGTGCTTTGCTGGTGACACTGTCTGTGATTTATTTAACCAGCATGGCTACCACAGCATTCTGCAGTGCATTGCCATCCCATCTGGTTTGCGCTTAGTGGGACTATCATTTGTTTTTCAACAGAACAATTACCCAACACACCTCCAGGCTGTGTAAGGGCTATTTGACCAAGAAGGAGAATGATGGAGTGCTGCATCAGATGACTTGGCCTCCACAATCACCCAACCTTAACCCAATTGAGATGGTTTGTGATGAGATAGTGATGGAAAAGCACAGAGTGATGGAAAAGCAGCCAACAACTGCTCAGCATATATGGGAACTCCTTCAAGACTGTTGGAAAAGCATTGAGAGAATTCTGGTTGAGAGAATGCTAAGAGTGTGCAAATCTGTCATTAAGGCAAAGGGTGGCTATTTGAAGAACCTCAAATATATTTTTGTTTAACACTATTTTGGTTACTACATGATTCCATATGTGTCATTTCATAGTTTGATGTCTTCACTATTATTCTACAATGTAGAAAATTGTAAAAATAAAGAAGAACCCTTGAATGAGTAGGTGTTCTAAAACTTTTGACCGGTAGTGTACATTTGAAGTTATTTCTGTTGGAGTTTACATTATAGGGAATATTCTGGCTTGCCAGGTCCTCCATATTAAATTACATCCCATAATTGTTTCTCTCCAACATAACCTGGGCATTCTTCTAAATGTTGATCGGTTTTATGCAATAACTCCAAAAATAGAAAAGTGAGGTGTAACTTTGCATTGGGACTTGATGCATATACTAATGCAAATTCACATTTTACATGTGGTTATATTTATGCTACCTACCCTTTAAGCCTGTACTCGATTGAACTTATCTTGCATGACAATAAGGTGACAGTGTCGAGCGAAAAAATTCAACTCCATCTTTCTTACATTAAGAAATCATCACCTGACTCTGTAAGAACTTTAAGATAGGGAATGACAAAGCATTTTTTGCATTACAATCTAATGTGGTTCTCAGGAGAGAATCACTAAAGCATAGGATGAGGGATCGATTTGCTCATCGTGTAAAGAGATGGCAGATATGAGCATTGCATGATTATTTGCAGATAACCTCAGATGTTAAGACATCCTGTATTGCTGCTACAGAAATACACATGGCTGGAGCTACCAGATGATAATAAACAAACTGACACTAATAAATTGTACATATGCCCCCTATATTATTTAGATGGCTACTGTATTAAAAGATAATCAGATGTCCTGTCAGTTACTCTGGTGATACAGCCATGAATTGCTATGTCAATAACCAACACAGCTCTGATGTGAATATTCCAAGAATATTTGCCATACAAATATTAGCAGAACATGAACCTTGGATATATCATGAGATAAGTGGTGTTATGTGTTTTCCAAGTACAGTAGCTAGTGTTTGCCATAGCAACTGACAGTATCACAACATGTGATCACCATATGACATCATGCAGTTTGTTTAGAGCAAGGGTCGGGTGTCAAACTCATTTTGCCATGCGCATTCGGTCTTCATCGAGGTCTGGATGGCTGCACATAAAGACGTTCTCCAGCGATTCAAGTGTAAATACAGTAAAGTGCACACACTAAAGGGTAAAAAAGTATATTTTTTAAACCACTGCAAACATGGCTCTCTCGGGATATGTTGTTGGAATCGGTTCAGCTACCGGGCTTTTCCATGCATCCGGCCGACAGAGATAAACACCTCTYTGGGAAGAGGAAGGGCGGGAGAATTCTCGTCAGTTATAGTCACATGTGTACATTCCCTCTCAAGAGAACACCAAGACGGCCCTCAAGGAATTTCACTGGACTCTATGTAAACTAGAAACAATATATCAGGAGGCTGCAGTTATTGTAGCTGGGGATTTTAACAAAGCAAGTTTGAGAACAAGGCGACCTAAATTCTGTCAGCATATTGATTGCACGACACGCAGCTCTAATACTCTCGACTACTGCTACTCTAACTTCCGTGACGCATACAAAGCCCTCCCACGCACTCCCTTTGGCAAATCCGACCACAACGCCATCTTGCTCCTACCGTTTTATAGGCAGAAACTCATACAGGATGTACCAGTAACGAGAACCATTCAACGCTGGTCTGACCAATCGGAAGCCACGCTTCAAGATTGTATTGATTACGCGAACTGAATATGTTCCGGTCAGCCTCAGAGAACAACATTGACCTATACGCTGACTCGGTGAGTGCTTTCTTGTCAATACGGGGGCGCTGTTTTCACTTTGGAAAAAATCTTCCCAAATGAAACGGCCTCGTACTCTTTTCTAGATCATACAATATGCATATTATTATTACTATTGGATAGAAAACACTCAAGTTTCTAAAACTGTTTGAATTATATCTGTGAGTAAAACAGAACTCATTTTGCAGCAAACTTCCATACAGGAAGTGAAAAATCTGAAAACGAGGCTCTGTTTCAGGGCCTGCCTATTCAACTGGCTTTTATTTATCGATATGCATGCACTTCATACGCCTTCCACTAGATGTCAACAGGCAGTGGAAGGTGGAATGGGGTGTCTAGCTTGATCTGAGGTCGAATGAGAGCTTTTGGAGCGACAGGCCCGGAATTTTCTTTGTCTTCTCAGGCGTGCGGCGGAGCTCAACATTGTGTTCTGAAAAGCGTTCGGTTTACACGGCGAATATCTCCGGCTCTGATTTTATTTGATACATGTGATAATAACATCATAAAGTMGTTTTTTTCAACCGAGTTTTATCAGTTTATTCAACGTTTATTGGGACTTTTGGAGTTTTCCGTTCTTTGTGTCAAGAGAGGATGGGATTGTTAGCAACCTTGGCTAGCATTGTGGCGCGAATTCGACAGAAGAAATGGACATTCTAAAACCAAACAACGATTTATTCTGAACCAAGGACTCCTTGTACAACATTCTGATGGAAGCTCAGCAAAAGTAAGAAAACATTTATGATGTTATTTCGTATTTCTGTGTAAAATGTTGAGTCCTATTCTCCGCCGTTTTGGTGAGTGCTCTCTCGCAATAACGAGTTATTGTTATGGTAAAGTTATTTTTTTAAATCTAACACAGCGGTTGCATTAAGAACCAGTGTATCTTTCATTTGCCATACAACAAGTATTTTTATGTAAAGTTTTTGATGAGTTCTTTGGTCAGATTAGGTGAGTGTCCAAAATATCTCCGGACATTCTGGCGAATTGTTGCTACGTATTCACAATGTATAACCAGGATTTGTAGCTATAAATATGCACATTTTCGAACAAAACATAAWTGTATTGTATAACATGATGTTATAAGACTGTCATCTGATGAAGTTGTTCAAGGTTAGTGATTAATTTTATCTCTTTCTGGATTTTGTGAAAGCTACCTATGTGGTGGAATCATGGTGAAAACATGTGTGTGTTTGGCTATTGTGGTTAGCTAATAGAAATACATATTGTGTTTTCGCTGTAAAACATTTTAAAAATCGGAAATGATGGCTGGATTCACAAGATGTTTATCTTTCATTTGCTGTACACCATGTATTTTTCATAAATGTTTTATGATGAGTATTTAKGTATTTCACGTTGCTCTCTGTAATTATTCTGGCTGCTTTGGTGCTATTTTTGATGGTAGCTGCAATGTAAAACTATGATTTATACCTCAAATATGCACATTTTCGAACAAAACATAAATGTTTTGTATAAAATGTTATAAGACTGTCATCTGATGAAGTTGTTTCTTGGTTAGTGACTAATTTTATCTCTATTTTGTCGGTTTTGTGAAAGCTACCTATGCGGTGGAAACATGGTGAAAATATGCGGTTGTGTGTTTGGCTATTGTGGTTAGCTAATAGAAATACATATTGTGTTTTCTCTGTAAAACATTTTAAAAATCGGAAATGATGGCTGGATTCACAAGATGTTTATCTTTCATTTGCTGTTTTGGACTTGTGATTTCATGAAAATTATATTATATGATATCCCTGTCCCGTTAGGCTAGGCTATGCTAGTCAGCTTTTTTGATGAGGAGGATCCCGGATCCGGGAGAGAGAAGCGGTAGAGGTTTTAACAAAGAAGTGCATTGGAGATGTTGTATCCACTGTGACTATTAAAACCTATCCTAACCAGAAACCGTGGATGGATGGCGGCATTTGCGCAAAACTGAAAGAAAAACTGAAAGTGCGATTCACTGCATTTAACCATGGAAAGGAAATATGGCTCAATATAAACAGTGTAGTTTTTCCCTCCGCAAGGCAATCAAACAAGCAAAATGCCGGTACAGGGACAAGGTGGGGTGGCAATTCAACGGCTCAGACACGATACGTATGTGACAGGATCTACAGGAAATCACAGACTACAAAAACAAAAACAGCCACATCACGGACACTGACGTCACGCTTCCAGACAAACTAAACACCTATTTTGCCCACTTTGAGGACAATACAGTGCAACTGTCGTGGATCGCTAACAAAGACTGCCCCCCCCCACCCTCTCAGTGGTTGACGTGAGTAAAACATTTAAACGTGTTAACCCTCGCAAGGCTGCTGACCCAGACGGCATCCCTAGACGCGTCTTCAGAGCATGCGCAGACCAGCTGGCTGGTGTGTTTACGGACATATTCAATCGCTCCCTATCCCAGTCTGTTGTCCCCACATGCTTCCAAGATTGCTACCATTGTTCCTGTACCCAAGCAGGCAAAGATAACTGAACTAAATGACTACCGCCCCATAGCACTCACTTCTGTCATCATGATCATATCACCAGAACCTTACTGGCCACCCTAGACCCACTTCAGTTTGCATACTGCCCAAACAGGTCCACAGATGACGCAATTGCCATCACACTGCACACTGCCCTATCCCATCTGGTCAAAAATAATACCTATGTAAGAATGCTGTTCATTGACTACAGCTCAGCATTCAACACCATTGTACCTTCCAAGCTCATCATCAAGCTGGAGGCCCTGAGTCTCAACCCCGCCCTGTGCAACTGGGTCCCAGACTGGGGACGGGCCGCCCCCAGGTGGTGAAGGTAGGAAAAACATCTCCACTTTGCTGAACCTCAACACTGGGGCCCCACAAGGGTGTGTGCTCAGCCCTCTCCTGTACTCCCTGTTCACCTACGACTGCGTGGCCATGCACGTCTCCAACTCAATCATCAAGTTTGCAGACGACACAACAGTAGTGGGCTTGATCACCAACAACGACGAGACAGCCTACAGGGAGGAGGTGAGGGAACTCGGAGTGTGGTGTCAGGAAAACAACCTCTCACTCAACGTCAACAAAACAAAGGAGATGATCATGGACTTCAGGAAACAGCAGAGGGAGCACCCCCTCTATCCATATCGAAGGGACAGCAGTGGAGAACGTGGAAAGTTGCTGGGCGTAGACATCACAGGCAAACTGAAGGTCCACCCACACAGGCAGTGTGGTGAAGAAAGCGCATCAGTGCCTCTTCACCCTCAAGTGGCTGAAGAAATTTGGCTTGTCACCCAAAACTCTGACAAACTTTTACAGATGCACAATCGAGAGCATCCTGTCGGGCTGTATCACAGCCTGGTACGGCAACTGCACCAACCTCAATCGCAAGGCTCTCCAGAGGGTTGTGCGCTCTGCAAAACACATCACCGGGGGCAAACTACCTGCCCTCCATGACATCTACAGCACCCAATGTCACAGGAAGGCCAAAAAGATCATCAAGGACAACAACCACCCGAGCCACTGTCTGTTCACACAGCTATCATCCAGAATGCGAGGTCAGTACAGGTACATCAAAGCTGGGATAAGTGGCCAGGGTTACATTCTGGAAGCATGCTTTTGACTACAGTCTTGATTCGGTACTGCAGTTTAACTGACGTCCGGCTCAGAAAGACATCTCCCATAGAAAAGTCAGTTTTGAAAATTACTATTAAGACACTTAGTCATCACCTTTGTGCCTAAAACATCCATAGAATTATTTAAATAATTGTTGCTGAGGATTTTTTCCATCACTCACAGCTGAATATGTTAATGTTTTATATTATATTATATTTTGTGTCGATATAGTGCCATTTATTGAATTTTGCCCTGCTAACTTTAGCAGAAAGGTTGGAGATCGTCCTCTGGAAGTCGCCATAATTACAATGTAGGTCTATGGGGGTGAGGAGCACAGGCCTCGTAGGTTTTGTATTGAAGTCAATGTAGCCAGAAGAGGACAGAAAGTAGCTGTCCTCCGGCTACTCCATGATGCTAACCAAGAGGATGCTGTTAAGACTACTGTAGACCTTCATTTCAAATGTGTGTTTCAATCAGGTATTTGGTGACGTGAATATTTTTTGTGTAGTTTTATCTAAAAAGTCCTGTCCTTTTTCCTCCGAGGAGACTCCATTGACCTTTTGAGATGTAAATCAGGTGTTAAATGTAGGGAAAAGGAAACTAGAGTGCCACTTTAAAATTGGTTATATTTCCTCACCGTCAAAATTTGCAAATGCTTGTACTCTATCCATCGCTATTTGATGCACCCTGACTGTCTAGCTTTTGTTTCGATGACTGTTAGCAAGCTGGACAGAGTAAAAAGACTATAAATGTAGGTCCATTATCATTTCTACACAGACTATGTGGTAGATATGACCCCCCTTCATCCACTCTTTTGGTTGGTGGCTTATTGCGTTACTGGCAGCCCTTTTGGTCCTGGATGGCACCACAGTGAGACAGGGATCAATATGCTGCAGAGCACTTCAGTTGCTCCACAAATTACCCATCTCCTGTCCGCTCATCCTTGGCTGGATGAAAGGTGGGAAGAGAGTAAGAGGAATGATTCTGTCGCCTTGGCTTACTCTTGTCACAGGCCTGAATGAGGAGTCAAGGACTGCTTTCCCTTTCCGTCCATCCTGTCTAACCTCTCTTCCCCCCCTAACACATTACCTCCTGTCTCTACGCCCATCTCTCACTGAGTGAACCATGGCAGTGACAATGAGCTTTGTGCCATGGAAACAAACAAGCATGAATGTCCTCAGAGATCTATCTGAGAACAGATAGATCTCTGGGGTGTTGAGATGAATGTTGACAAAAAATATTGATTAAAACAGGGTTAATTTCAATCGAAGAACATTTCAAAGTAAACACTGTTGTGACACTGGGAGAAAGTTGAAGAGAAAGTTTTTTTTTAAATGCCGGTATGATCCCTCAATCTGCCATTTTTTCCCTGTAGTAGTTAATTTGGGCTGGGATTCAATCCAATCCTGTKTTGTAGCGCGCTTGACATTTAAAGGTCATTTTCATATTGAGCTGACATGTGCATTGTTTACCCAACGTGATCACAGGGAGAATTTACATTGGTGGATTGGTGAACTAATGGACAAAGGTTAGGATCATTTACGTGAAAGGTTAGAACTGAAACAACAAAAGTTAGGTTCATTTATGCTGCAGCTTATGTGAATTGGGTTAAGTTTAGAATAAGGGGAAAGGGGGGAAAGGTTAGCTAAAATGCTACAGTTGTCCGAGATGCAACTCAAACACGGGATTACTAGACGGTTGCGGATTACACCAATCCATCCTCTCCGACCAACCTCACTACTTTAATTTCTGTCTAAAGTAACTAGACCATTAGTAGGTGTCATACTTCTTGGAGGAGCTCATAAATACGTAAAGTATGTTTACTATTGCTCTGAGGACAGGCTGTTTTACGGTGAATGCAATCTCCGTGAACACAGGAACTTTACCTTTAAAAGATGCACCTTGGTTAACAGTCAGTGGCAAAAGGTTATGTAGCACAGTATACTCCACATTCGTCAAAGGAAATATTGTGTCACAAGGTTATTTCAGTTAAATTCAAAAGTACCAGCACACTTTTATGGAGTGGTTAAGATCTACGGGATCGGTGTCCCTATCCAGTGACGGTTGTTGCTAACGTGCACTAATGTGCCTTGAATGACTTTGTAAGTAACAGCAAACTTTCCAGGACATAGACATGGGCAGAAAGCTTACATTCTTGTTAATCTAACTGCAGTGTCCAATTTACAGTAGCTATTACAGTGAAAAATTGCCATGCTATTGTTTGAGGAGAGTGCACAACAACAACAAAAATTATCACGGCAACTGGTTTGATACATTGACCTCTGATGTTAAATAATGTACTTACATTCAGTAATCTTGCTCTGATTTGCTCTGAGTCATCCTGAGGATCCCAGAGATAAAATGTAGCATAGTTTTGTTTGATAAAATAAATTTTTATATTCAAATGTTAGAACTGGGTTCTACAGTTTGAACCCCTGCTGTCAAAATCTAAATTCTGCCTGAACTCCTATATGATATTATGGCCTTTCTCTTGCATTTCAAAGATGATGGAACAAACAAAAACATTTGTTTTTTTGTTTGTATTATCTTTAACCGGATATAATGTGTTATATTCTCCTACATTCTCCTTTCAAATGGTATCAATAATATGCATATCCTTGCTTCAGGTGCTGACCTACAGGCAGTTAGATTTGGGTATGTTATTTTAGGCGAAAATTGATTTGGTCTTCTAAAGACCATTGATATTTATGACTACCGTCACACAAAGTCATAGTTTTTACACCTGCTCTAAATCTGTCTAACCATAGGAAAGGAAGAAATTGAATGTAAGTGCTATAATTGTAATTTCTAATTATTTCCAACACAACAAACAGAACATTCACTGTTATTTAATGGCCAAAGAGTGCCATAATGTTTAGAATCATTTATGTATGGAGACATCAAGATGAGGTTAAAAATCATTGCTTTATAAACCAAATATAGTAATAACATGCTTTACAAAAACATTTATAGAAAGTTATAGCTTCTTATTCCTTTCGGTTCTATAAGCACCAATTCATGTGAGGTCTGTAGACATGAAAACGATGGGCACTTCATATTGGAAGGGATATGACCTGCCATCACACAGTGCACTCAATCAGTACCTCTCAGTGCAAAATGCATGCTATTGTAGGATGCAATACTTTCCAATAAATAATTCATATATTGTTAATAATAACAAACCACCAATAATGATCAACAAAAAACATAACAGGTTGCGACAGCCAAGTTTCCTCTGTTCATCAATAGAGGAGATCAAGATCGATCACAGTCTCTAGTCAGTTAGATGTTCAAAAGAACTTGTCTCTGACTCGTTTAGCCCAGAAAACACTCGGCTCAGCCTCATGTCCTCCATATAATTTCCAGGAAGCTTCAGTATACTTCCCAGTTAATTGAAGTAGGATGTGGTTATTCAACTCCCAAAGACCCTGCAACCGTCCTTTGATGAATTCAGTCTGATTTCCCTCTCCACAAGCATCAAAATTAGCTGAGCTCTGGTGACAGACTGGATGTGGCATAACATTGAAATCAAACCCCACCCCAAACTGTTTGGAAGCCGGAGGTGTAGTGTCCGTCAAATACAGGAATCTTTAATGCTTGTGGTTCGAGTCGGTGGTCAGTTTTCATGACCTCCTTCACAACTCTAAGGATAAGGAAAAAACTTGTGCCACTTAAGTCAGGACTTCTTTCTAAGGTGTTTAATAAAGCGTATAATAATAATGTGGTAGATTGATCAAAATGTATCGCTCTCACCTAAGTGCATACAGTTGAAGTCGGAAGTTTACATACACCTTAGTCAAATACATTTAAACTCAGTTTTTCACAATTCCTGACATTTAATCTAAGTAAAAATTCCCTGTTTTAGGTCAGTTAGGATCACCACTTTATTTTAAGAATGTGAAATGTCAACTTTTATTTCTTTCATCACATTCCCAGTGGGTCAGAAGTTTACATACACTCAATTAGTATTTGGTAGCATTGCCTTTAAGTTGTTTAACTTGGGTCAAACGTTTTGGGTAGCCTTCCACAAGCTTCCCACAGTACTTGCGTACTATTGTTTGTACAGATGAACGTGGTACTTTCAGGCATTTGGAAATTGCTCCCAAGGATGAACCAGACTTGTGGAGGTCTACAATTCTTTTGGATGATTTCTTTTGATTTTCCCCATGATGTCAAGCAAAGAGGCACTGAGTTTGAAGGTGGGCCTTGAAATACATCCACAGGTACACCTCCAATTGACTCAAATGATGTCAATTCGCCTATCAGACGCTTCTAAAGAAATGACATCATTTTCTGGAATTTTCCAAGCTGTTTAAAGGCACAGACAACTTAGTCTTTAATTCCAGACCAACTGGAATTATGAAAAAGGGAATTCATTATAAGTGAAATAATCTGTCTGTAATCAATTGTTGGAAAAATGTCTTGTGTCATGCACAAAGTAGATGTCCTTACCGACTTGCCAAAACTATAGTTTGTTAACAAGAAATTTGTGGAGTGGTTGAAAAACTAGTTTTAATATCTCCAACCTAAGTGTATGTAAACTTCCGACTTCAACTGTATATCTACACATATCTTTGTAATTACTTCAAGGCTTTACTGTACACATACTGTATGTAATCTGATTGCGTAAATACATATGTCTTTCTTCTCTCTTCACATGATTTCCAACGAACACAACAAAGCCCACAACGTTATAATTTATTACATGTGATGGCATGAATATGGAGCAAGAACAATATCATACTTGATTTACTGACAAACGGAAGGAACACAAGTGATGCAACATACAGAAATATACCCAGTCACTCTGCAGATCAATTTGGGGTGTGGAGGTAGGAAGGTGTAAAGTGACGTCAAGTTGAGAACCACACAATCCAAAATCTAAATGAGTGGTTATTTTTATACATATTTGCACAAACATTGCATCACGGTAAGTTAAGTGGAAGAGATGCTCTTAAAATGTATCAGATTATATCAGGATACTTTTGCATATTCTATGTGCATTTTCTGTCAAGGTTCATGTTATCAGTGTTCATTTATATCATTAAGGTTCACAGTAACAAAAAGTCAATGACAAATAGTAATACAGTGTATTCGGAAAGTATTCAGACCCCTTCTCTTTTCTCACATTTTGTTAGGTTTCATCCTTATTCTAAAATAGATTCAATGAAAAAATTTCCTCATCAATCTAAACACACTATTCCATAATGACAAAGTAAAAAAAGGTTTTTAGAAATGTTTGCAAATGTATCAAAATAAATAAATAAAATAACTTATTTACATATGTATTCAGACCCTTTGCTATGAGACTTGAAATTGAGCTCATCCTGAAAATGTTTCTACAACTTGATTGGAGTGCACCTATGGTAAATTCAATTTATTGGACATGATTTGGAAAGGCACACACCTGTCTATATAAGGTTCCACAGTTGACAGTGCACGTCAGAGCAAAAACTAAGCAATGTCGAAGGAATTGTCAGTAGASCTCCGATACAGAATTGTGTAGAGGCACATATCTGGGAAAGGGTACCAAAAAATGCTGCAGCATTGAAAGTCCCCAAGAACACAGTGGCCTCCATCATCCTTAAATGGAAGAAGATTGGAACCACCAAGACTCTTCCTAGAGCTGACCGCCTGACCAAACTGAGCAATCGGGGGAGAAGCTGTTCCGGTGACCAAGAACCCAATGGTCACTCTGGCAGAGCTCTAGAGTTTCTCTGTTGAGATGGGAGAAGACTTCTAGAAGGACAACYGACTCTGCAGCAATCCACCAATCAGGCCTTTATTGTAGAGTGGCAAGAAAGAAGCCACTTTCAATAAAAGGCACATGACAGCCCTCTTGGAGTTTGCCAAACGGCACCTAAAGACTCTAAGACCATGAGAAACAAGATTCTCTGGTCTGATGAAACCAAGATTCAACTCTTTAGCCTGATGTTGAATTACAGGCAACATTCGAACTGAGCTAAAGGGTAGAGTTGCCGCTTTCAAGGTGTGGGACCCCGCTATTCCCTTCAACGAACCATCAAACAGGAAAAACATCAATACACGACTAAGATTGAATCGTACTACACTGGCACCGACGCTGGTCGGATGTGGCCGGGCCTGCAAACTATTACAGACTACAAAGAGAGAGAGCTGCCCAGAAACACAAGCCTACCAGATGAGCTAAATTACTTCTATGCTCGCTTTGAGGAAAGTGACACTGAAACATGCATGAGAGTAGAGGTCGACCGATTCAACGCCGATACCGATTATTGGAGGACCAAAAAAGCCAATGCCTATTTTATTTTATTTGTAATAATGACAATTACAACAATACTGAATGAACACTTATTTTAACTTAATATAATACATCAATAAAATCAATTTAGCCTCAAATAAATAATGAAACATGTTCAATTTGGTTTAAATAATGCAAAAACAAAGTGTTGGAGAAGAAAGTAAAAGTGCAATATGTGCTATGTAAAAAAGCTAACGTTTAACCTCTCTTGGGTATGTGGGACGTTAGCGTCCCACCTCATCAACAGCCAGTGATACTGCAGGGCGCCAAATTCAAAACAACAGAAATCCCATAATTTAAATTCCTCAAGCATACAAGTATTTTACACCATTTTAAAGCTACACTTGTTGTAAATCCAGGCAAAGTGTCCGATTTCAAAAAGGTTTTACGACGAAAGCACACCAAACGATTATGTAAGGTATGAGCCAAGTCACAGAAAAATACAGCAATTTTTTCAGCTAAAGAGAGCATTAACAAAAAAGCAGAAATAGAGATAAAATTAATCACTAACCTTTGATAATCTTCATCAGATGACACTCATAGGACTTCATGTTACACAATACATGTATTTTATGTTCGGTAAAGTTCATATTTATATCCAAAAATCTGAATTTAGGCAAGACGCTACTGTATCACTTGGCAAAAAGCCTGAGAAAATGCATAGCGCCACATTAAAATGAATGACTATGAAAATTACTATAAAATCTAACTTTCATTAAATCACACATGAAAGATATCAAATTAAAGCTACACTGGTTGTGAATCCAGCCAACATGTCAGAATTCAAATAGTATTTTTAGCGAAAGCATACGATGCTATTATCTGAGCATAGCACCATTGTAAACAAAAGAGAGAAAACATTTCAACCCTGCAGGAGCGACACAAAACGCAGAATAAAAATATAATTCATGCCTTACCTTTGACKARCTTCTGWTGTTGGCACTCCAATATGTCCCATAAACATCACAAATGGTCCTTTTGTTCGATTAATTCCGTCGATATATGTCCAAAATGTCCATTTATTTGGCGCGTTTGATCCAGAAAAACACCGGTTCCAACTTGCTCAAACATGACGACAAAATATATTAAAGGTTACCTGTAATCTTTGCAAAAAAATGTCAAACTACTTATGTAATACAACTTTAGGTATTTTTTTACGTTAATAATCGATAAAATTGAAGACGGGGTGATATGTGTTCAATACAGGATTAAAACGATATGTAGCATGCCTTCTGTTTGATTGAAACGCATGTCTAGGACACCAGGAGTGCCTTGACTTCATGATGGCCGTATTTCTTCATTACATAAAGAATAACCTCAACCTATTTCTCACGACTGTTAACATCCAGTGGAAGCTCTAGGACCTGCAAGCAAGTTGCTTAGAAATCTGGTTTCCCAATGAAAAATCTTTGAAAAGACAGTGACCTCAACAAAATAAAAGATTCTGAATGGTTGTTCTGTTATACTCACAGACATGATTCAAACAGTTTTAGAAACTTCAGAGTGTTTTCTATCCAAATCTACTAATAATATGCATATCTTATCTCCTGGCGACGAGCAACTGGCAGTTGAATTTGGGTATGTTTTTCATCCAAACGTGAAAATGCTGCCCCCTACCCTAGAGAAGTTAAGCTCCTTGCTCAGAACATGAGAACATATGAAAGCTGGTGGTTCCTTTTAACATGAGACTTCAATATTCCCAGGCAAGAAGTTTTAGGTTGTAGTTATTATAGGAATTATAGGACTATTTCTCTCTATACCATTTGTATTTCATATACCTTTGACTATTGGATGTTCTTATAGGCACTTTAGTATTGCCAGTGTAACAGTATAGCTTCCGTCCCTCTCCCCGCCCCTACCTGGGCACGAACCAGTAACACATCGACAACAGCCACTCTCAAAGCATCGTTACCCATCGCTCCACAAAAGCCGCAACTCTTGCAGAGCAAGGGGAACAACTACTCCATGTCTCAGAGCAAGTGACGTCACCGATTGAAACGCTATTAGCGCGCACCCCGCTAACTAGCTAGCCATTTCACATCGGTTACACCAGCCTAATCTCGGGAGTTGATAGGCTTGAAGTCATAAACAGCTCAATGCTTGAAGCATTGCGAAGAGCTGCTGGCAAAACGCACGAAAGTGCTGTTTGAATGAATGCGTACGAGCCTGCTGCTGCCTACCATCGCTCAGTCATACTGCTCTATCAAATATCAAATCATAGACTTAATTATAACATAATAACACACAGAAAAACGAGCCTTTGGTCATTATTGTGGTCGAATCCGGAAACTATCATTTCGAAAACAAAACAGTGAAATACAGTGAAATACGGAACCGTTCCGTATTTTATCCAATGGGTGGCATCCATAAGTCTAAATATTCCTGTTACATTGCACAACCTTCAATGTTAGGGTCATAATTACGTAAAATTCTGGCAAATTACTTTGCAACGAGCCAGGCGGCCCAAACTGTTGCATATACCCTGACTCTGTGTGCAATGAACGCAAGAGAAGTGACACAATTTACCTGGTTAATATTGCCTGCTAACTTGGATTTATTTTAGCTAAATATGCAGGTTTAAAAATATATACTTCTGTGTATTGATTTTAAGAAAGGCATTGATGTTTATGGTTAGGTACATTCGTGCAACGATTATGCTTTTTTCGCAAATGCGCTTTTGTTAAATCATCCCCCGTTTGGCGAAGTTGGCTGTCTTTGTTGGGAAGAAATAGTCTTCAAACAGTTCGCAACGAGCCAGGCGGCCCAAACTGCTGCATATACCCTGACTCTGTTGCAAGAGAAGTGACACAATTTCCCTAGTTAATAGAAATTCATGTTAGCAGGCAATATTAACTAAATATGCAGGTTTAAAAATATATACTTGTGTATTGATTTTAAGAAAGCCATTGATGTTTATGGTTAGGTACACGTTGGAGCAACGAATGCGAATGCGCACCACATCGATTATATGCAACGCAGGACACGCCAGATAAACTAGTAATATCATCAACCATGTGTAGTTAACTTGTGATTATGATTGATTGATTGATTGTTTTTATAAGATAAGTTTAATGCTAGCTAGCAACTTAACTTGGCTTCTTACTGCATTCGCATAACAGGCAGGCTCCTCGTGGAGTGCAATGTAAGGCAGGTGCTTAGAGCGTTGGACTAGTTAACCGTAAGGTTGCAAGATTGAATCCCTGAGCTGACAAGGTAAAAATCTGTCGTTCTGCCCCTGAACAAGGCAGTTAACCCACCGTTCCTAGGCCTTCATTGAAAATAAGAATGTGTTCTTAACTGACTTGCCTAGTTAAAAAAAGGTGTAAAGATTGTTATGAAAACTTGAAATCGGCCCTAATTAATCGGTCGTTCAGATTAATCGGTCGACCTCTACATGAGAGCATCAGCTGTTCCGGACGACTGTGTGATCACGCTCTCCACAGCCAATGTGAGTAAGACCTTTAAACAGGTCAACATTCACAAGGCTGCAGGGCCAGACGGATTACCAGGAAGTGTACCCTGAGCATGTGCTGACCAACTGGCAAGTGCCCTCAAAGCTCATCACTAAGCTAAGGACCCTGGGACTAAACACCTCCCTCTGCAACTGGATCCTAGACTTCCTGACAGGCCGCCCCCAGGTGGTAAGGGTAGACAACAACACATCTGCCCCGCTGATCTTCAACACGGGGGCCCCTCAGGGATGCATGTTTAGTTCCCTCCTGACACCCTGTTCACCCTTGACTGCATGGCCAAGCACGACTCCAACACCATCATTAAGTTTGCCTACGACACAGCAGTGGAAAGCCTGTTCACCAGCAACGATAAGACAGCCTATAGGGAGGAGGTCAGAGACCTGGCAGTGTGGTACCAGGACAACAACCTCTCCCTCAACGTGATCAAGACAAAGGAGATGATTGTGGACTACAGGAAAAGGAGGACCAAGCACAACCCCATTTTCATCAACGGGGCTGTAGTGGAGCAGGATGATAGCTTCAAGATCTTTGGTATCCACATCACTAACAAACACACAAAGACAGTCGTGAAGAGGGCACGACAAAGCCTATTCCCCCTCAAGAGACTGAAAAGATTTGGCATGGGTCCTCAGATCCTCAAAAAGTTCTACAGCTGCACCATCGAGAGCATGGTGCTCGTTGCTATACCAGTACATGACTGGGGCCAAGCTTCCTGCCATCCAGGACCTGTATACCAGGTGGTGTGAGAGGAAGGCCCTAAAAATTGTCAAAGACTCCAGCCACCCTAGTCATAAACTGTTCTCTCTGCTACCGCACGACAAGCGTTACCGTGCAAAGTCTAGGTCCAAAAGACTTATAAACAGCTTCTACCACAAGCCATAAGACCCCTGAAAAGCTAAAAAATTGGCTACCCAGACTATTTTCATTGCCTCCACCCCTCTTAAACACTGCTGCTACTCTATGATTAGTATCTATGCATAGTCACTTTAACTCTACCTACATGTACTATTGAAGTCTGAAGTTTACATACACCTCAGCCAAATACACTTAAACTCAGTTTTTCACAATTCCTGACATTTAATCCTATAAAAAATTCCCTGTTTTAGGCCAGTTAGGATCACCAATGTATTTTAAGAATGTGAAATGTCAGAATAATAGTAGAGAGAAGGATTTATTTCGGATTTTATTTCTTTCATCACATTCCCAGTGGGTCAGAATTGACATAATTGACATACACTCAATTAGTATTTGGTAACATTGCCTTTAAATTGTTTAACTTGTGTCAAACGCTTCGGGAAGCCTTCCCACAATAAGTTGGGTAAATTTTGGCCCATTCCTCCTGACAGAGCTGGTGTAACTGAGTCAGGTGTGTAGGCCTCCTTTCTCGCACACACTTTTTCAGTTCTGCCCACACATTTTCTATAGGATCAAGGTCAGGGCTTTGTGATGGCCACTTCAATACCTTGACTTTGTGGTCCTTAAGCCATTTTGCCACAACATTGGGAGTATGCTTGGGGTCATTGTCCATTTGGAAGACCCATTTGCGACCAAGCTTTAACTTCCTGACTGATGTCTTGAGATGTTGCTTAAATATATCCACATAATTTTACTCCCTCACGATGCCATCTATTTTGTGAAGTGCACCAGACCCTCCTACAGGAAAGCAGCCCCATAATATGATGCTGCCACCCCCGTGCTTCACGGTTGGGATGGTGTTCTTCGGCTTGCAAGATTCCCCCTTTTTCCTCCAAACATAACGATGGTCAATATGGCCAAAGAGTTCTATTTTTGTTTCATCAGACCAGAGGACATTTCTCCAAAAAGTACGATATTTGTCCCCATGTGCAATTAGAAACCGTTGTCTGGCTTTTTTGTGATGGTTTTGGAGCAGTGGCTTCATCCTTGCTGAGCGGCCATTCAGGTTATATCAATATAGCACTCGTTTTACTGTGGTTACAGATACTTTGTGCCTGTTTCCTCCAGCATCTTCACAAGGTCCTTTGCTGTTGTTCTGGGATTTGATTTGCAAACGCGTCTCCTTCTTGAGTGGTATGGCGGCTGCGGGGTTCCATGGTGTTTATACTTGCGTACCATTGTTTGTGCAGATGAACGTGGTACCTTCAGGCGTTTGTAAATTGCTCCCAAGGATGAACCAGACTTGTGGAGGTCTACAATTTTTTTTCTGAGGTCTTGGCTGATATCTTTTGGTTTTGATGAAGTCAAGCAAAGAGGCTCTGAGTTTGAAGGTAGACCTTGAAATACATTCACAGGTACACCTCCAATTGACTCAAATTATGTCAATTAGCCTATCAGAAGCATCTAAAGCCATGACATAATTTTTTTGAATTTTCCAAGCTGTTTAAAGGCACAGTCAACTAAGTGTATGTAAACTTCTGACCCACTGGAATTGTGATATAGTGAATTATAAGTGAAATAATCTGTCTGTAAACAATTGTTGGAAAAATTACTTGTGTCATGCACAAAGTAGATGTCCTAACCGACTTGCCAAAACTATAGTTTGTTAACAAGAAATTTGTGGAGTGGTTGAAAAATGAGTTTTAATGACTCCAACCTAAGTGTACGTAAACTTCTGACTTCAACTGTATTTAGTTGTTTCTCTGTAATACTATACTAGCCACCTAGCAATTTAATGAAGTTGGCTTTAACTAGCCCAGATTGGGAACCTATCTCCCAACCTCATAACTAGCTACCAAAAAGCTATATCAGGTTAGCTAGCTTGTCTAACTATCTTAGCTGGCATGCATGCCTGGCAAGGTTGATAGACTTTAGAAAAAGCAAGCAATAACTAAATAACTACATTTTTTTACCCAGATTTTAGCAGAAATGCAGAAAAGCATATTTAGTTTCTATAAAAAAAGAACCACCAGATAGATAGACAGCTCATGAGGTATTCTTGTATATGCAGAAAAATGTACGCACACATATATATATATTTTTTTTAATTCATTTTAAGTACAATGATTATGGCTCTAGATTGCAGGAGTAAGCTGTTTCAGGTGTTTGAAAAATGCTAAATTCTACAACCCCTAGCAATTCTCATGTACTTTGTGTCCCCCTCTAATTTTTGGGTGAATGACGCCCCTGGTGGTGACCTAGTTCCAATTGTTTTAACCCACAAAACACCAGTCTCCATGTCAACAGTGAAGAGGCGACTCCGGACAGAGGAAGTCTGCCTAGAAGGCCAGCATCCCAGAGTCGCCTCTTCACTGTTGACGTTGAGACTGGTGTTTTGCGGCTACTATTTAATGAAGCTGGCAGTTGAGGACTTGTGAGGAGTCTGTTTCTCAAACTAGACACTCTAATGTACTTGTCCTCGTGCTCAGTTGTGCACCGGGGCCTCCCACTCCTCTTTCTATTCTGGTTAGAGACAGTTTGCGCTGTTCTGTGAAGGGAGTAGTACACAGCGTTGTACGAGATCTTCAGTTTCTTCGCAATTTCTCGCTTGGAATAGCCTTCATTTCTCAGAACAAGAATAGACTGACGAGTTTCAGAAGAAAGGTCTTTGTTTCTGGCTATTTTGAGCCTGTAATCGAACCCACAAATGCTGATGCTCCAGCTACTCAACTAGTCTAAAGAAGGCCAGTTTTATTGCTTCTTTAATAAGAACAACAGTTTTCAGCTGTGCTTACATAATTGCAAAAGGGTTTTCTAATGATCAATTAGCCTTTTAAAATTATAAACTTGGATTAGCTAACACAACGTGCCATTGGAACACAGGAGTGATGGTTGCTGATAGTATGCCTATGTAGATATTCCATAAAAAATCTGCTGTTTCCAGCTACAATAGTCATTTACAACTTTAACAATGTCTACACTCTATTTCTGATCAATTTGATGTTATTGTAATGATCAAAAAAGTTTWTTTTTWTTTTTTAAACTAAGTGACCCCAAACTTTTGAATGGTAGTGTCGTTGCATGGATTATTTGTGGGAGATGTCACTTTAATATAATTTTCTTTCAGGCATCAGTCTTAATTTTAATATTTTTTGTTGCCAACTGATGCTCATCAAAGGAAAACAGACAGCGCCAGGGTTTTAAACTTGACGGAACGCATACTGACAAGGTAATGTACACGAGCTGTGTAAATATTTGAATCTGTACTATCTTTGACATCTGGATTAATAATCATAATGCATTGAAATGAATATTTAAGAACAGAGGCTCTGTGAAGAAGAAACCAAAGTGGTGGATTGGACAGTGAGGAGACAGACAGGATGTTCTGGTGCGCACCTCTCTTAGAGGCATTTATTTAACTTCACTAGGGTAGGGGCAGCATTGGGAATTTTGGATTAAAAGCGTGCCCAAATTAAACTGCCTGCTACTCAGCCATAAAAGCTAGAATATGCATATAATTTGTAGATTTGGATAGAAAACACTCTGAAGTTTCTAAAACTGTTTGAATGATGTCTGAGTATAACATAACTCATATGCCATGGAAAAACCTGAGAAAAAATCCAACCAGGAAGTGGGAAATCTGAGGTTGGAAGTTTTTCAACTCATTGCCTATCGAATACACAGTGTCTATGGGGTCATATTGCACTTCTTAAGGTTTCCACTAGATGTCAACAGTCTTTAGAACCTTGTTTGAGGCTTCTACTGAAGTGGGGGCGAATGAGAGGGGATTGAGTCAGAGGTCGGCCAGAGAGGCATGAGCTGACCTTGCGCGTTCACGTGATAGTTAGCTTGCGTTCCATTGCAATTCTACAGACAAAAGATTTCTCCGGTTGGAACATTATTGAAGATTTATGTTAAAAACATCCTAAAGATTGATTCTATACATCGTTTGACATGTTTCTACGGACTGTAACGGAACATTTTGACTTTTTGTCTGCACCTAGTGATCGCGCCTCATGAATTTTGATTACTGGGCTAAGCGCGCAAACAAAAAGGAGGTATTTGGACATAAATGATGGACATTATCGAACAAAACAAACATTTATTGTGGAACTGGGATTCCTGGGAGTGCATTCTGATGAAGATCATCAAAGGTAAGTGAATATTTATAATGCTATTTCTGACTTCTGTTGACTACACAACATGGCGGATATCTGTTTGGGTTGTTTTGGTCTCTGAGCGCTGTATTCAGATTATTGCATGGTGTGCTTTTTCCGTAARGTTTTTAAAAAATCTGACACAGCGGTTGCATTAAGGAGAAGTGGATCTAAAATGCCATGCATAACAGTTGTATCTTTTAGCAATGTTTATTATGAGTATTTCTGTAAATTGATGTGGCTCTCTGCAAAATCACCGGATGTTTGGAACTACTGAACATAACGCACCAAAGTAAACTCAGATTTTTGGATATAAATATGAACTTTACCGAACAAAACATACATGTATTGTGTAACATGAAGTCCTATGAGTGTCATCTGATGAAGATCATCAAAGGTTAGTGATTAATTTTATCTCTATTTCTGCTTTTTGTGACTTCCCTCTTTGGCAGGAAAAATGGCTGTGTTTTTCTGTGACTTGGCTCTGACCTAACATAATCGTTTGGTGTGCTTTCGTCGTAAAGCCTTTTTGAAATCGGACACTGTGGCTGGATTTACAACAAGTGTATCTTTAAAATGGTGTAAAATACTTGTATGTTTGAGGAATTTTAATTATGGGATTTCTGTTGTTTTGAATTTGGCACTGGCTGCTAGCATCCCACATACCCTAGTGAGGTTAAAATATTAACAGATGCAGGACTAATTGGCCAATAAACTTTGTATAGAAAATAACAAACAGGACGTTGACAAAGGCTTGAATAAATCAAACATATTCTCAGTATAAACTATAACTCTACTCTAGCCAACCTGTTACCTGCCCAGCCTGCTCTCCCCAAGACAAAATCCAACTGAGCAACTGAGTTCTTTCCAGGAACTCCCTTCAGCTAACAATGTTCCATCCTGATAGCCCCAAAACACATTTCTACCATAAATGCGTAATTTCCCATGGACATATAACATCATAAACAACAGTTTTACATAAACGCACACTTCAATAACTTGTGCCATAAATTATTTTTTTTAAATCACACAATACACATTCATGAAGTAATTCACCTCCACAATAATTCATCACTTTGGTTATTCCCGTCAACCAATAAATGTTCCTCGTAGACTAATTTGCCTCATTCATAACGCACACCGGCACTTCAACACGGAAACAGCACRGAGCTTCAGACAAACACACGAGGTAGGTAAAAATACTCTAACAATACTTTGATTGTTATTCTAATAATATATTTCACATTGCTAGAGCATGTACTTTTAAATGGACAGCTTTATACATGGTAGAAACATTGTTAACAAGTTACATTGTTTTAGTAACTGGCGTGCACAACAAACACTCGACTTTGTGTCACGCCCTGGCCTTAGTTATCTTTGTTTTCTTTATTATTTTAGTTAGGTCAGGGTGTGACATGGGGGATGTTTGTGTGTTTTTGTCTAGTCGAGGGTGTTTGTAGTGTCTAGGGGGTTTTGGTAGAGTTTATGGGGTTGTGTTCAGTGTAGGTGTCTAGGTATGTCTATGGTTGCCTGAGTGGTTCTCAATCAGAGACAGCTGTCTATCGTTGTCTCTGATTGGGAGCCATATTTAAGGCAGCCATAGGCATTAGACAGGTTGTGGGTAATTGTCTATGTCTAAACGTTAGTCTGCACTTTTGTTTTGTAGCTTGTAAAAGTGTTTCGTTTCGTGTTCATCTTCGTCAATAAAAAGGAAGATGTATTCGTATCACGCTGCGCCTTGGTCCTCTCTTCCACATAAAGATGTTCGTGACACTTTGGCACCTTATGTCAAAGTATTTTTGGTAAAGGAATTCACTACTCAATCCAACATTATCTTTGGTTTCAGGATTCTTGGCTATACCTTGAAGAGATACAATAAACAGTCTTTCTTCAACCAATAATTTGTTCAGTGTCATTGTCTAGAAGTCATGGACATGCACTCCATGACAGGCTCATTCTTCTATATCAAGACATACACAACCAGAGAATGGAATTATCCTCTGTCCCTTGTAATAATTTCCAATTATGTCTCCACTGATATGAGTTTCTCTAGTTCACAAATAAACACATTGTTAGCTTTCCATTGCTTGTTACATATGAAGGATGGGCTTTTGATTGGAAGGTGAAAACATTAGGAGCCATTTTGAGATACTTCAAACTGCCTCTTAATCTGTGATTGACAGCAATCTTGATCTGTGTCCCAGCAGAAGCAAGGCTCTGGGAATGGATTTATGAATACAATCTGCATAATTGCCCTCCAATCCTGAGTTTGGAAAGCCTGGGGGTCCTCACTCGCCTCTTACTCATTAGAATTTAGAGGACCGTCTGGGAAAAAATTGTGTGTGGAATGTGCATGCTTAAGCAAAGAGGAGACACAATGGTGGAGGTAACATGAACAACGTTTATTCCTCAAGTCTCAGTTTTTGCCTATATTTGCAGCTTCATGGCACAAGGAAGAAAAAAAAGGTTTCCCTATATACTTGGCAAGGATCTTGCACAGCTTGTGACATCACTGGTTTGGGCATGCTGCTTCAGAAATGTCATTATTTTAAATAATTGCAAGGCAAGGAGGCATGTGTTGCAAGGTGAGATTCCTTAGCAAATATCACACTGTGGGAACTTAATCCGCTTTAATATTGCTGATCTCCCTAACTGTGCTGTGATAGCAGGTTTAGTAGAATAAAATATATTTGATTTGTGTTTTATAAAAGAGGTATTGTCGCTGGGTGAGTTGAATTAATGCAGTAGGGCAGGCTCACTAACCACAGGGACCGGCATGTTTGCAGGAAAGGAAAGACAAACGGACAAACAGAAACTCACTGAAAATCTACTGTTCTCAAATTGGCTTGGGACCAGCTGGTTAGTCCCCTAAACACGCAGCCACAGGGACTCCAGATTGACTAAAGAGTTATCTGACAGTAGAACAGATAACATGGAGGGTAAACCAAAAGCCTTCAGCCAACTCTACATTATCAGACTAAATGAGGAGAGATTTAACAGTGAGAAGAGTGATGGATCAGGGGAAGGCCCTGCAGTGTTCTGAGGGCCTGATAACAGTAGCTATTAACAGATAAATGAGCATCACCTGCCTGGGAGAGTGATCACATTTCAGCATGCAGTGAGCACCATGCTCTACCACTGCTACCCTAATCAACATCCTCTACCTAACCTCCTCACAGACTACCACAGGCTATATAACGACGCTGTTCAGAGAGAGAGATACCCCGTCTCTCAAAATTCAACAACATACATACCAACTGGTCTTGAAGCATCCACTATACATTGGGTAAGTTAAAATGATTCTCTGGCGTCAGTATTTTAATTTAGTCATCATTGCTTTTGATGGATTGGCTTGATGTGGGAAGCCAAAGAGCACGATCCTGGGTTCTAAACAGAGCCTTTTCTGTTGGAACAGCACAAATCAGACCGCTGTGGTTACAGAAAGAGAGAATCGCCATCCCCTAATGGACTGAGTCACTCTCCTGCTTTTCTCTGATTAAACTAATGACCCATTTGAACCAGTTTAAGAGGCACTTTACTCTGTCTCCACTCTGCAGGCAGGGAATGCAATATATAATATAGAATGATGTGTGGTGAGGCGCAGGAGGACAGAAAGAGAGAGTCCCTGATAGAGCAGTGCCCAGTCCCCAGCAGAGTGATGCTGTTTGTGACAACTGAGTGTCACTGTCCTTCTGCTGATCCTACATGGCACTGCATTGATATGCAGCATAAAACATTCTCACACACTCTCAGGCCACGGAGAGGGACTTTATGCTGCTGTAACTGATGTCCCATGAAGACAAGAATCTGGATCATGGCACCAGTGTAACAGATGTGATCGTACTTTGTAACTCTCTTGCGTTGTGCTTTTAAAGAAAGGACTGTCCAGACAGCAATCAAAGTTGATATTTGTTTATTCTGACGATAGGCACAAAGAAGCACATTAGATGTGCAGGATAACAGTGTGTTGATGGCTGTAGATTCGTAATTCATGTGTTAGCATGGAGATAACTGTGAATTAGCTGGGAGCTAATGCGACCATGACAATTAAAGCAATAACATACAAAAGCACATCCCAGGAAACCCCCAAAATCTAACAGGTACCGTCCCCATATACAATATATACACGTCAGAAAATGTACAAAGTGAACTTGTACACATTGTAAATATGAAAATAGAATATAGTATTTCAGAACGTGACCTAACACTTGCATAGAAATATCAGACTGGGAAGAATTGATGTTCGCGATCTCCCTCTATCTGCAAGCATGACCAATTGCATAACACATGATATATAAATTCAACCAAACAACAGGAATACATAAACATAAAATACATATTTCTGCAGTGGCAAATTGACCAACCCTGTTAAACTGCAATGGTTTACTTGGCCTGCTTCATTTCTTGGTCTAATTTACATCAGGGGAGATTTCACACTCAAACGTCTACAAAGCCCACATAAAAATATAAAATGTAGATAAGATTATGTATGCAATATAAATAAATGCCATCAGTGATGTCCGGCGTCCAATTAGATGGGTTACCTGACAATGTCACAAACAATGTGCACACTTCTAAGGGGCAGAAGAGGGAGCTTTTGTGATTCTGGATAGTCAGATAGCTACCAACAATGACAAGAAACTGCCATGTGGGGAATCGTAAGTGACTCGTTTTAGCTAGATTCCTCTTGTTCTTGATACCAGGTCTTGTTTTGATTCATTTCATGTCAATGCTAATATGGCTAAAAATTCGCTATCTAGCTAGTTAACTAACAACTGTAACGTTGTATTTAAGAGACAACAAGTGCTCATTGCTCAAATGTATTTCTGTTTTCAGTAAATATTGGAGAAGAAATATAGTTTACATGTTGTCAACAATATAAGCCAACCCCGTCTGTTTTGCCCTATAGTTGTGCAAGTGTCAGTTGTGTTGCTTAACAGTCAGGTAGCCTAGTGGTTAGAGTGTTGGGCCAGTAACCAAAAGGTTGCTAGATCAAATCCCTGAGCTGACAAGGTAAAAATATGTTGTTCTGCCCCTGAACAAGGCAGTTAACACACTGTTCCTAGGCCACCATTGTAAATAAGAATTTGTTCTTAACTGACTTGCCTAGCTAAATAAAATGTTCTAATAAAAACAACCAACCTGTCAATTTGAATTGATATCTCTGAGTCCAGTAAGATACATTAACACATCTACATTAGATGCACCAGCCTGGCCATGTAGGGAAAAAAGGCCTAATTTATTAAAAGAGTTGCCATGGGGAATGGCATTCATGATTAATGTGGCGGTTGATTATGCAACCAATTGACTATAATTCACACCCAGTGAAACCTGGGCCAGAGGGGAAGATGTCAGGGGGAGATGTTATTAATAATAGATCCCCCTTTCCCTCAATCCAAAATAAAGGAGCCCAAATAAAAGGCAAACTTCAGGGATGAAAAGGGATCATTTCCTCACAATCAAACTGCAAAGCTGTCCTGCTGGTGTTGCTGCTGTACAGTAGCATTGTCATTGTCTGCCCCTGCACAACTAGTAAATGAGGAACATGAAGATAACGGAGGAGTCCATTCCCTTAAAATGTCATCAGATTGTAATCTGAGGACATGCATTGTTTATGTTACAGTAAGGCAAGCAAGGATGGCTTGAGGTTAATTAAATAATAATACAGTCAGACAGCGTTCGTGCAGGCTAGTGTCTTCACGGAAGCCCTCGTACACAAGATTTAAGAATCCAATGATAACAATAATATTGTGTTACATGTAAATAAAATCCATGTTTGCATGATCAGCCTTAGTTTACTCACCAACCTGCTTCAAAACAGAATATCACTTGTACCCACAGCCAGTGCCCTGTGGGTGATGCCCTCTTCTAAATCAAATCAAATTCAATGCAATGATATGTGCTTTGTTAATCGACAAGCAGCTAAGAAGAAATCCAGCTATGAAGCAAAAAGTCTGAGACACTATTCTTACATGGCATGCTTCTACGTAGCTTCACAGCTATAGGAGAACATGTAGGAAATGAAGATATAACTAGGTTGTTATCGGTTAGAAAGCCAAACAACACATTGTAGCTCCAGGTACAGATGTAGGATCTTAATTGAATCACTCTTTTGTTGCTGAGAATTTTACTGCACAGCAGAAAATGCAAACTTGTAATGTATTTGAGTTTAATGAATGCTTCTAAAGTTTGTAATTTCCACTTTGAGATTTCAGACTTGATTTGCCCTAATGAAAAATGTATCATCCACTAAAAAAAATGTCCATTAATTATAATCCACATAATTAACATTTCATGTTTCTACAGGATTATTTTCCTGCTGTAGCAAACTTGCTCAAATTAAGATAATACATCTGTAGAGCCTCATGGAGACCAGTTACATAATCATGTGCACAAGCACTTACAATTCATGACATAATAACTTATTTAAAACTGTATACATTCGAAAAATAAATAGCAATATTTACACTACATTCCATTACACTGTCAACAGGAAATCAAGATTGGAAACATCTCAATGGCTAGTAAATGAACTACATGTCTTGAATGCTGAAGCATGACTGTTTAATTTCCTTGCAGGATCCGAAGCGAGAACATTTGTGACCCATTTCAGGAAACTAGGCGTATGTCGCAAGTAGAGGTCGACCGATTAATCGGAATGGCCGATTAATTAGGGCCAATTTCAAGTTTTCAAAACAATCGGTAATCAACATTTTTGGACACCGATCATGGCCGATTACATTGCACTCCACGAGGAGACTGCGTGGCAGGCTGACTACCTGTTATGCGAGTGCAGCAAGGAGCCAAGGTAAGGTCCTAGCTAGCATTAAACGTATCTTATAAAAAACTATCAATCTTTAAAAAATCACTAGTTAACTACACATGGTTGATGATATTACTAGTTTCTCTAGCTTGTCCTGCGTTGCATATAATCGATGCGGTGCCTGTTAATTTATCATTGAATCATAGCCTACTTCGCCAAACGGGTTATTTAACAAGCGCATTTGCGAAAAAAGCACTGTCGTTGCACCAATGTGTACCTAACCATAAACATCAACACCTTTCTTAAAATCAATACACAAGTATATATTTTTAAACCTGCATATTTAGTTAATATTGCCTGCTAACATGAATTTATTTTAACTAGGGAAATTGTGTCACTTCTCTTGCGTTCTGTGCAACAGAGTCAGGGTATATGCAGCAGTTTGGGCCGCCTGGCTCGTTGCGAACTGTGTGAAGACTATATTTCTTCCTAACAAAGACAGCCAACTTCGCCAAATGGGGGATGATTTAACAAAAGCGCATTTGTGAAAAAAGCACAATCCTTGCACGAATGTACCTAACCATAAACATCAMTGTCTTTCTTAAAATCAATACATAAAAGTATATTTCTTTAAACCTGCATATTTAGTTAAAATAAATTCAGGTTAGCAGGCAATATTAAACTAGGGAAATTGTGTCACTTCTCTTGCGTTCATTGCACGCAGAGTCAGAGTATATGCAACAGTTTGGCCCGCCTGGATCGTTGCGAACTAATTTGCCAGAATTTTACGTAATTATGACATAACATTGAAGGTTGTGCAATGGTACAAATGGTATAAAGAGAAATAGTCCTATAATAACTACAACCTAAAACTTCTTACCTGGGAATATTGAAGACTCATTTAAAACTTCTTATGGCTGAGATCCCGTTAACGAGTGAAAGTGCAAGGCACCAAATTCAAACAACAGAAATCTCATAATAATAATAATAAAAATTCCTCAAACATACAAGTATTTTACACCATTTTAAAGATAAACTTGTTGTTAATCCCAACACAGTGTCCGGTTTCAAAAAGGCTTTACGACGAAAGCACACCATCTGATTATGTTAGGTCAGTACCTAGTCACAGAAAAACACAGCCATTTTTCCAGCCAAAGAGAGGAGTCACAAAAAACAGTAATCGAGATACAATTAATCACTAACCTTTGATGATCTTCATCAGATGACACTCATAGGACTTCATGTTACACAATACATGTATGTTTTGTTCGATAAAGTTCATATTTATATCCAAGAATCTTAGTTTACATTGGCGCGTTATGTTCAGTAATGTTTTGCCTCCAAAACATCCAGTGATTTTGCAGAGCCACATCAATTTACAGAAATAATAATAAACATACAAGTGTTTTACATGTAACTTTAGATAAACTTCTCCTTAATGCAACTGCTGTGTCAGATTTTAAAAAAGCTTTACGGAAAAAGCACACCATGCAATAATCTGAGTACAGTGCTCAGAGACCAAAACAAGCCATACAGGTACCCGCCATGTTGTTGAGTCAACAGAAGTCAGAAATAGCATTATAAATATTCACTTACCTTTGATGATCTTCATCAAAATGCACTCCCAGGAATCCCAGTTCGACAATAAATGTTTGTTTTGTTCGATAACGTCCATAATTTATGTCCAAATACCTTTTTTTTCACGTGTTTAGTTCCAAAATCCATATTGATGACGCGCAGGCCAGACGAAAAGTAAAATAATTCCATTACAGTTTGTAGAAACATGTCAAACGATATATAGAATCAATCTTTAGGATGTTTTTTAACCTGATGAGGACCAGAGGGCGCTGTTTTCACTTTGGGGGAAAATCGTATCCAATTTAAACGGCCTCGTACTYAATTCTTGCTCGTACAATATGCATATTATTATTACTATTGAATAGAAAACACTCTCTAGTTTCTAAAACCGTTTGAATTTTGTCTGTGGGTAAAACACAGCTCATTTGGCAGCACACTTTCTGACCAGGAAGTGGAAAGTCTGAAATCGATGCTGTGTTCAAGGGTCTGCCTATAAATGGGCATTATACGTATGACTATACGTGCACGTCATACACCTTCACCCGGATGTCAAGAGGAAGTGAGAGGAAAAATGAGTTGATTATCTCTGTCTGACGTTGAATGAGCCCTCTTGGAACAACGTGTCCCCCATTTTCTGTTTTCTGCAAGGCGCGTGGAGGGACCTGTTATTGACTACTGGAAAGCAGTCGTTATGGATGAATATGATCTCCGGCTTTGATTTTATTTGATACATGTTACAATATCATCCTAAAGTATGTTTTTTCAATATAGTTTCATTAGATTATTGAAATTTATTCGGGACGTTAGTTGTGTTGCGTTGTTTGACTTTGTTGATGTTGGAGAGCTTAGCGCCGCATGGCCAGTGTGCTTGCTAATTCAAGAGGGAAAAAGAACGTTCTGAATCCAAACAAAGACGGTTCTGGACAAAGGACCAAAGGTACAACATTCTGATAGAAGATCAGCAAAAGTAGGAACCATTTTGTGATGCTATTTCATATATATCTGTCGAACTGTGTACTAGTAGCTTTGCGCTCAGGTTTTGGTTATTCCCTTACCATAACTAAGTCTTATGTCGTAATGAAGATATTTTTAGAATTCTAACACTGCGATTGCATTAAAGCTAATGGATCTATCGTTTCCTATACAACATGTATTTTTTTGTAATGTTTATGAATAGCTATTTGGTCAGAATAGGTGAGAGTCTAATAGAAATATCCGCACATTCTGGGAAAAAGATGMTACGTTAGCACGTTATGCTACGTTATGCTACGTTGTATAACCACGGATTTCAGCTCTAAATATGCACATTTTCGAACAAAACATAAGTGTATGTATAACCTGATGTTATAGGACTGTCATCTGAGGAAGGTTTATGAAGGTTAGTGAAATTTAATATCTTTTGCTGGTTTATTCGCTAACGCTAACGTGCCTATTACTATCGCTAACGTGCCTTGATGAATGAATGCGGTAGTGTGGTAGGCTATTGTAGTAAGCTAATATAATGCTATATTGTGTTTTTGCTGTAAAACACTTAAAAAATCGGAAATATTGGCTGTATTCACAAGATCTTTGTCTTTCATTTGCTATACACCATGTATTTTTCAGAAATGTTTTATGATGAGTATTTCGGTATGTCACGTTGGTGTCTGTAATTATTCTGGCTGCTTTCGGTGCAATTTCTGATTGTAGCCGCAATGTAAACTATGATTTATACCTGATATATGCAAATTTTTCGAACAACACATAGATTTATTGTATAACATGTTATAAGACTGTCATCTGATTAAGTTGTTTCTTGGTTTCTTTGGTTTGTTCTAGGTTAGTTTGGTTGATTTTGTGCATGCTACCTGTGCTGTGAAAAATGTCTGTGCTTTTTTCTATTTGTTGGTGAGCTAACATAAATATATATTGTGTTTTCCCTGTAAAACATTTAAAAAATCCGACATGTTGGCTGGATTCACAAGATGTGTATCTTTCATTAGCTGTATTGGACTTGTTATGTGTGAAAGTTAAATATTTCAAAAAAATATTTTTTGAATTTCGCGCTCTGGCTTTTCAGTGGAATGTGGGAGGAGTTCCACTAGCGGAACGCCGGGGTGGTAAAGGTTAACATAAATCTTCAATAATGTTTCAACCGGAGAATTCCTTTGTCTTTAGAAAGGAGAAGGAACGCAGCTACCTCTCACGGGGCGCGCCTGAGTGAGCTCTTGGCACTCTGCCAGACACCTGACTCAATCATCTCCTATTTCCCCCTCCTTCACAGTAGAAGCATCAAACAAGGTTCTAAAGACTGTTGACATTTAGTGGAAGCCTTAGGAAGTGCAATATGACCCCATAGACACTGTATATTGGATAGGCAAACCTACAAACCTCAGATTTCCCATTTTCTGGTTGGATTCTTTCTCAGGTTTTTGCCTGCCATATGAGTTATGTTATACTCACAGACATCATTCAAACAGTTTTAGAAACTTCAGTTTGTTTTCTATCCAAATCTACTAATAATATGCATATCTTAGCTTCTGGGACTGAGTAGCAGGCAGTTTACTCTGGGCACTTATTCATCCAAGCTACTCAATACTGCCCCAGCCATAAGAAGTTAAAAGGAACCACCAGCTTTCATATGTTCTCAAGTTCTGAGCAAGGAACTTAAACGTTAGCTTTTTACATGGCACATATTTGCATTTTTACTTTCTTCTCCAACACTTTGTTTTTGCATTATTTAAACCAAATTGAACATGTTTCATTATTTATTTGAGACAAAATTGATTGTGTTGATGTATTACATTAAGTTAAAATAAGTGTTCTTCAGTATTGTTGTAATTGTCATTATTACAAATATATATATATAAATCGGTCGATTAATCGGCATCTGCCTTTTTGGTCCTCAAATAATCGCCGTTGAAAAATCATAATCGGTCGACCTCTAGTCGCAAGTCACAACTTCACAGGATAGGCGTTTGAACGTAAAACATGTTTTAACTCAAAATGCCTTCTCAGATATGTCAAATATTTATGCTATCTGTTAATATGAATACAATTTTCTAATTAGGTGCCTATTTGTTTAAGCCACAGAAAAAAGGGAGCAACCTTCCTGCTAGCCATGATTGGCTGAGATAATGAGTGGGTTGGACATGCTGAGAGATGAGTTTGGATTGGTCTGCTATATAGCACGCTTCTGTCTATTTGAGCTGGTCAGTATGTGTAGGGTAATCCTGTCTAACGCTGCTTTTTATGTATTGCGTATTAAAACTTAACGTAAGACTCCAGTATGCAAGTATCCATTTCAATAGATCACTGCAACAACTGTTTCACTCTCTTCTGAGTGTACCAGAGCGCAGAATAACTGATGGATGTCCGAATGCTCAACACCGGTTGAATATGGCCGGTTTCAGTAAACGTTGGCAAAAAAGCGTAATTAAATTGTTGCCAGGAGCACAATTACAGTCACCAACGCTCTGGATAACATGAAAACAGCCTAACCAGCTCTGCTAGGGCGAGTAAAATGGTCAGAGTTTGGGTGGGGGCTAAAGCTTAAGATGTTTCTTATAGCATTGCACACAGTCAGTGTGATCCAGAGTGACTTGTCACAGCAACAATGGGCCAAGCAAGCTGTACATACAAAACGGAAATGACACAGGATATCTTATTTCATGAAACGGGTTGCAGTCTGCCATGAAGCTTTCATCCATGTATACGGGTAAGAGTCTAGTTACAGTTTCAGATATTGTAAGTTGTTGTTTTCATTGCAAGTTAAAGATTGCTGTTAGCTAGCTAACGTTACCTGAGGTTAGATAGCTGCTTGCTAGCTAACATTAACTTACGTGTATGAGCTGTGTGTGACGTTAGTGATGTTTTCTCAGAATGGCATTTCGCATTGCTAGTTATAGCCTAATGTTAGCTATCTAACATTGAACCTATTTTGTTAATTTTAGCTAGCTTTGACAATCGGTTTGTATTGCTACCATTCCGTACAAATTTGCGCAACCGCGGCATTCAAACGAGGCGGCAATAAAWACGAATGAGACTGTACTGTTGGCATCAAAATCTGGGGTGTGAACTACGTTTCTACTCCAGTGGTGATTGACATGGTAATGGCCCAATAGTATTGGAGAAAAGTTGAAAGAACTGCCCCCTCTGAGGCTGTACGTTAAATTGTGACGTGTCGTGACGTAACGTACAGCACGCATAATGCAACTCATTCTGTGTCGTACAGCCTCTCTCCACCAGGTGTAGCGCTTCTCTCGCAGTTTAAAAACAAGAAAGGGACAAGGTAAGGGGGGATACCTAGTTAATTGTACAACTGAATGCATACATTTTTGCGTCATCAAAAGCCGTGAACTTCTGAAGATAACTTTAGAGCCGCCCTAAAAACCCGCCCTAAAAACCCGATTCAAATTTGACACAAACCTTCAAATAGGTATGAAATGACA
Organism: Salvelinus sp. IW2-2015; assembly: GCF_002910315.2. Taxonomy (NCBI): domain Eukaryota; kingdom Metazoa; phylum Chordata; class Actinopteri; order Salmoniformes; family Salmonidae; genus Salvelinus; species Salvelinus sp. IW2-2015. The sequence continues at coordinate 23,769,276 of NC_036845.1, forward strand.
CATTATATAAACTCTTTATAGTGTTTTATTTACATTTTAGAGGTGATTTTGGACAGATCGGGTGAAAAAAGCCATTTTCCCACACAGCTTTTCTCCCCCTTTCCCTATCACTCAGTAGGTTTCTCTTCCCCACCCGCCATTTAAAAAAAGACCAGACAGAGCTTTTTGCCTTCTTCAATCATGCAGAGATGGGCAGCATGAAGGTCTCATCATTGATTTAGCTGGAAAGGGGAGAAATTTTGCTTTACAATGGTATTCATATTACAGTTGACCTGGAAGTATTCCGTTTTTGGGCGCTAAAATAAGATCAATTGTACGTTACAGCGCAATGTACAAAAGTGTCTCAGCTAACTACAGTACTCTATGGATTGGGATTATGGTTAACTATTTAGCTGGCTAGCTAGCTAGCTACATGTCTAAACAAAAGAACCCAAGTTAAAGCAAGCTGTTAGGTAGCTAACGTTAAATGACGTTAGATGGCTGGCTAGCTAGCTAACATTACGTGTACGAACTGTGTATAGTGATATCTCAGAATGCCATTTTGCATCTATTGTATTATATTGCTAAAATATTTGGATCTGGAATTTCAGCATCAGTAGAACATGCCTGACTCTCCTCCACCAGTCATACAAAAATAATAATCACCCATCAAAAAGAGTGCTGGCCCAAGCACAGGTTACACCTGAAGCATGAGGACTTGCAGCGAGTGGCGAACTCCATCAACAACTATGCAGAGGATAATGCAATAGTATTACCAGGACGCCACCCAGGACACAAAAGCTTTGGTGGAAAGCTGCTGTCATCCCATGTGACAAAAGCAGCAGTGTGGCGTCTCTACAAGGAATCGATGACAACACTTGATATGTAAAGCATAAACCCGTTTTGATTATTTAATTGACCTCCAACATGATCGCAAGTATGGCTTGTTTGGTGTCTGCTGTGAAAGAATACAACAACAAGTCAACTACTTGATTGATCAAAGCATGTCATCCAGCAAAGGCAGCAGCGCAGTCATCAACTACATGCACCATTTCAACTACGGAGTTGGGAAAACACGTGTGGACCTGAATTGTTTTAACTGCAGTGGCCAAAACAAGAACAAGTTTGTGCTCTGGTATTGTGCCTAGCGGACGATGTGCAAGCTCCACCACAGTCTGGACCTTAACTTCCTGATCACAGGCCAGACCAAGTTTGCCCCCGACTTGTGCTTCGGCCTCACCAAGCAGCACTTCCGAATGACCAGTAAACACTTTGTCTGAGATTGCTGGTGTTGTGAAGGACAGCACTGTGAAAGGGGTTGTTCCACGAGTGCTGGTGTAAAGCTATGGCTGGCAACAACAGCTGACTCTGTACTTCAGGCCGCTGGCAGAGATCATGCAGTACCAGTACTTCAGGTGAAAATAATTTTCATTGTATGAGGTTATAGTTCTTATATAAACTTGGGAGGTGAATTGATGTTGGGCAAGGTTGTAATGTCTTCAGATTATTATTTTTTTTTTTATTCCCTGTTTTACAGCTTCAATGCTCTGCAGCATGGTGTTGTTGTCGCCAATGCTGACATCCTTCTTCCCATAGATGGTCTGCCTGTACAAGCACCACCTGGACTGGACACAGCTAGACAAACTTATCTTTTCGGAAGATCGGGGAGATTTGCGACGAAGAGGCTATGGACATCACATGCCCTGCACCAAAGTCAAGGGCAGGACAGAAACAGGCTCTCCGAATGTAGATTCCCTTGTTCATGCGTGGTTCGGACGGACCAGTCATCAGCACTGTCTGTAGTGGCTCTATTCAAATTACACTCTCCTAACACACACGTCATACGTTGTTGCTACTATTTTTTTTTATCCTGCTGCTCAGCMACTTTAGCCCTGATAGTATGCATATAACTACCTCATCTATCAGTGATATCGTTATTGATATTGTTCTTGGACATACTGTATTTTATTTATATTGACACTATCTATTTCTGATATTGCTACTATGAAAGTAACCATTTGGCTGTACTGTTTACATCTTCTGTAGAGACCAATCCACTTACCAAGACTTAGCAAAATATTGATATATAAAATGTATATTGATATGATTGGTCATAACATGATTTTGTGACATACCACAACAATATCATGTGACCGTATCATGAGTCCACCACATAAATATATGGCGCATCCATCTGTTTATGTACTGTACATGTGCACCTCACTCAGGTTTCAACTCAGGTTGCATGGCCTTAACTTATGTATGGATTACTATGTGATAAGTGCGTGTGTAACAGTCTATAAAGTATGCTAATGTACTGCTGTGAAGGCATTTGGGCAGTTGTGTAAAGTACTACTTAAGTATTTTTTTGAGGTATCTGTACATTACTTTACTATTTATATTTTTTGGCAACTTTTACTTTTACTTCACTACATTCCAAAATAAAATGATGTATTGTTTTACTCCATACATTTTCTCTGACACCAAAAGTACTTGTTACATTTTGACAGGAAAAAAGTCAAATTCACACACTTATCAAGAGAACATCCCTGGTCATCCCTTCTGCACCTGATCTGGCAGACTCACTAAACACAAATGGTTATTTTGTAAATTATGTCTGAGTGTTGGAGTGTGCCCCTGGTTCAACATAAGGAATTTAAAATTATTTATAATTTTACTCAAGTATGACAATTTAAAACTTTTTACAAGACTGGATGTGGCTGGGGGTTAGAGCATTTTCTTTCACATGACCCATCAATTTTGACAAGTGTGTCTGGGTAAGCATCATTTAATACTTATCAAATATTTATATCTGGACACTTTCTTTTTACCTGGACTTTTTCCTTATTGTAGGCTACTACCACTTTTAGTCTTAATCTTTACTACAGTACTCACTGTTTAGCACATGACCTCAGATGTTAATCCTTAAAGAGATGGGTGGGGCTGAGGGTATGAACAATGCTGAATGGGTGTAGACAAAGGAGAGATCTCCAGTTGGTACCAAAACATTCAAATGCCCTTTTCTCAAAAGTAAGTTTACAAGTTTATCAACAGTCAAAGCAGAATTACTTTCCCATTGTTCCTCAAAAATGCAATGTATGATATCATTTTGTAGCTCTGAGTCTCTACTTTTATCCAATATAAATATAATCCAATATAAAAACAATTTCAAATTTTGCTACATAAGACCAATTTGAGCCAGTCGATCGCATTTGTGACTCACCACCTGGATTCGGTCTGATGTAGCAACATTTGAATGTCTGTTTTTACATTAAATAAAAGTAGAGACAAAGAGCTACAAAATGGTATATCATACACTGCATTTGAGGAAACAATGGGAAAGTATCTCTGCTTTCAAAGTTGATCAACTTGTAAACTCACTTTTGAGAAAACCGTCATTCAATGTTTTGGTACTACTATTGGAGAGCTCTTCTTTGTCTACACCCATTCAGCATTATTCACACCCTCTTAAGCATTAGCCCCACCCATCTCTTTAAGGGTTGATCCGGGCGTTCTGTACTAACTTGCCAACTACTTCCAGACATCTAAGAGAGAGAGAGAACAGCTCACAACATTACTCACCCTAGCAGAGCTGGTTAGGCTGTTACAGTATGTTATCCCGAGCGTTGGTGACTGCAACTGTSCTGTCAGATTGTCCATTCATAAATTCAGAGTGTTTTGCGTTCAGAGCACACACTGGACACTCTGGCTAATAAGTAGGGTTGTTCAGAAAGCTCTGACCTCACAACTACAGTCAAGCACCCAAGCAAACTGCCTAACATTGGCTAGCTACTTCCAGCCAGACACATAATGAGAGAACACCCCACTCTGACCGTTTTACTCCCCCTAGCAGAGTTGGTTAGGCAGTTTACATGTTACCCAGAGCGTTGGTGACTGTGACAGTGCTGCTGGCAACAATTGAATTACGCTTTTTTGCCGTTACCTGACACCGGACATATTCAATGGTGCTAGCTAGCTAGCTAAACAATGGACCATAATCACAACCTGCATGAATCTGCAGGTAGCTAACCAACCAGGTTCTATGGCTATAACTAGTCAAGCAAATCTGTCTGAGATACGCAGGATAAGATCATACACATAACGTTAGCTAGTGAACCAGCCAGCTAACAGTACACATGAAATTAAACCACTTTCTATCAACATTTTAAATGTGTAATATCTGAAAATGTAGCTAGCTGGAATATTTTACCAGTATACATCATAGTTGGACGCATCTCCTGTCTGATGTCATGCACGATGTAGTCCAGACTGGTGTTTTCTCCATCTCCTTAGCTATCATACTCGAATTCCACTGATTTCAAAACTCGGTCGACCAGAAAGTGGAGAGCATACACATAATGTTAGCTAGTCCCTGGATGGGAGACCAGGTGCTGCTGGAAGTGGTGTTGGAGGGCCAGTAGGAGGCACTCTTTCCTCTGGTCTAAACAAAGATCCCAATGCCCCAGGGCAGTGATTGGGGACACTGCTCTGTGTAGGGTGCCGTCTTTCGGATGGGACGTTAAACGGGTGTCCTGACTCTCTGAGGTCATTAAAGATCCCATGGCACTTATCGTAAGAGTAGGGGTGTTAACCCCGGTGTCCTGGCTAAATTCCCAATCTGGCCCTCAACCATCACGGTCACCTAATAATCCCCAGTTTACAATTGGCTCATTCATCCCCCTCCTCTCCCCTGTAACTATTCCCCAGGTCGTTGCTGCAAATGAGAACGTGTTCTCAGTCAACTTACCTGGTAAAATAACGGTAAAAAAWAAATAAAAAAAATAAAAAAATGTTAGCTAGCGAGCCATCCAGCTAACGTTAGCTAGCTAAAAGTACACTTTAACTTGACATTAGGTTAATGCAGTTTTACTACATGATATATTTAACAAAAAGCAGTGTTTGACATTATTACCTACACAGACTGACCAGCTCCAATAGACAGACACGTGGTCTGCTATATGGCAGACCAATCCAAACTCATCTCTCGGCATGTCCAGCCCACTCATTATCTCAGCCAATCATGGATAGCGGGAAAGTTGCTCACTTCTGTGACTAAACCAACTAGGCTAATAATTTAACAATTTTATTCGTATTTACAGATGGCATACCAGTTTGGTATTAAGGCAAATGAAAGTTCACATGTTCGAGAAGGCATTTCTTCCAAAAAACGCATTTTGATAAAACAAATATGTTTTACTATCAAAAAGCTCTCCTGTGAAGTCGTGACGTGCAACATATGCTTAGTTTCCTGAATCGGGTCACATTTGTCAACATGTGCACGCACCTCTGACAACTAGGTTACACACACACTATTCATGTGTAACTTGTTTGTTGGGGACTCTTAAGGAGTCAGAGGAAATGATCTCATCAGAATGGAAAGAGGTGTCTTTAACTTATGTAAAAGTTAAAGACAATGGATGGGGTTTTGAGAGATAACATTAGAATGCTTGATTTACCGGGGGGGAGGTGTTTCCTGTGTGCGGCATACTGTATGAAGCTGTCTTAGTGTGGCAAACTACAGTCAGTGATGGCCCACTGATACTACACAGAGCCCTGAGGGCAGGACAGACAATAACCACAGACACAACTTTTCTCATTTAGTTCAAGTAACTTTACATTAACTTGACATTGTATTACATATTAAAATGAGGGATGCAAGATATATCGGTGAACATATCGGAATCGGCCGAAATGATCTAAAAATGCCAACATCGGTATTGGCCGATGTCTAGTTTAACAGCGATGTGCAAAACCGATGTCAAAGCTGATGTGCATACCTATATAACGTAGGTACATGACATAACGACGCCACGTAAAATGTTGCTCTCCACTTGCAACACAGCATTCCTAACCTAGCACACAATGTCTGCTGTGTGGATCGAGCAGTCAACAAGTTGAGCAGTCATTTGAAAGAGTAAGAAAATTTCAGCGAGACAACTCTAAGCGCGAACTCTATTAACGGCAAGATAATTGAATTCATCGCCCTTGACAATCAACCGTTCTCTGTCGTGGTTGATGTTGGCTTTTGCCGACTGGTCGAGCACCGGTACACACTACCAAGTGCGCTATTTTTCAGATGTTGCCCTACCGGAGTTACACAGTAATAGCGTCACTGCTGTCGCCTCTTCACTGTTGACGTTGAGACTGGTGTTTTGCGAGTCTATTTAATGAAGCTGGACTTGTGAGGCATCTGTTTCTCAAACTAGACACTCTAATGTACTTGTCCTCTTGCTCAGTTGTGCATCGGGGCCTCCCACTCCACTTTCTATTCTGGTTAGAGACAGTTTGCGCTGTTCTGTGAAGAGAGTAGTACACAGCGTTGTACGAGATCTTCAGTTTCTTGGCAATTTCTCACATGGAACAGCCTTCATTTCGCAGAACAAGGATAAACTGACACATTTCAGAAGAAAGGTCTTTGTTTCTGGCTATTWTGAGCCTGTAATCGAACCCACAAATGCTGATGCTCCAGCTACTCAACTTGTCTAAAAAAGGCCAGTTTTAATTGCTTGCGCCGCCCTATGCGACTCCCAATCACGGCCGAGGTGATACAGCCTGGATTTGAACCAGGCACTGTAGTGATGTCTCTTGCACTGAGATGCAGTGCCTTACACCGCTGCGTCCATGTGTGTGTGTGTGTTAACTATTTAACTGTTCTAGAACGCTTAAAATACCTCTAAAATGGTCAATATTGGTTATTGTTATCATTATCCTTTTTGGGGGGGGGGGCGAGGAAAATATCGGATATCGGGCAACATTTTTATCGTGCATCACTAATTAAAATATATGATTTACATTCTGGGTGTGTTTATAACGCATGCATGCATAACAATACCTAGGAATATCAGTCTCTGAAGGTCATTCAGCACGTCTATGGGTGAAAATGTGTTCATTTACATCAATTAAGAGTGCATTTTATGACACAAGTGATAATAGATTATGACAGCCTGGTGTTTTTATCACACCACCTTATAGACACATCACATCATTATCAGATGTAGGATACAGAAAATATATCATTAGCTCCATCAGACAATGGCATTGAATGTACATATTGCATCATCATTCACCTCAAGGATGAAACATTTTCAACACAAAAGCATTGAGGTAATTTTGTATCACATTCACATGATGGTGTTGTACAATGTGTCTCCACTGGGTATGCCAATATACTATTGACCTGAGACGTTTGAAAGCTCTGCACCTTTTCTTTGGGTTCATTTATTATCTATTCATTTATTTTCAATCGAAATGTAACAACAAATTGTTTATTCTGAAGATATATTCTCCTTTTCCCGAGGGAAATCACTGGGTGAGATTCCAAACCAAAAAAGCACAATTACATTCGGTGCACTTGTAGGCGCAGGACAGATCAAATATAAAAGACCTCAAAAGAGCAATACCAGGGAGCTTGGGAATCCACCTGAGAGGAAAATAATAAACTGCAGTGTTCTAGGGGCTAGAGTTTATTTCAAAGCGTTTCTTCTCTGTCACTATTTTGATAAGAGGGTTGTCACCTTTTCCATCTTTATCTGTCAAATAAGGGCTGTATATTTATTCCTGCACATACAGTATTGATTTTAGATTAACTCTAAAAGGGTTGCAGGGAAAATACAATTACTGGAACTACTGGTATTCAATTACTAATATTCTAATGCAGTGGTTTTTATTCAAAGAAAATGGTAACCCAATATTGCTTGTACTAAATTCAACTTTCGTTACATCACAGGAACTGCTTTAACTGAATCCAAATTTACCAAACATAAAACAACACAATCTCACACTTCTCGTGTTTTTGTGTGTTTTGTGTGACTTAATTCATGTAAAAAGACACACATTTTTTGTGCAACTTAATTCATAGAAAAATACACACATTTTGCTGCTACTTCATTCATAGGAAAATACATTTTTGGGTGGCAAACTTAGGAACAATCTTTTGAAAGTTATTGGAGCAATGCATGGTGGGCAATGATGTTCTACACTGCCTTTTTTTGTGTTCCACATTTATTTATATAACAAAATAAATGTTTTAACAAACCAATATTGTTAATCAACCAGGTTGACACTGAAATAATTATAATATAATATTAGCCTTATGTTGTTTTTTTATTTGTATTAATGCCAATACTGTTTTCTATGCTTGTTTTCGCTTTATACTTTGGGACACTGGTATACTTATAGTCAGAAAAGACAGTTTTTCGTGTAGGCAACTAGGCCTACACTATTTTCTTCATAACGCATTTAATACAAGGCTCCAGTTTTTCGTGTATATTACACCATTTGTTTTATAATGCATTTTATACAAGGCTATGTCAAATTTAATGAGAGTTGCCAGATTGGAGAAAAAAGACAGATTTGGCTATGGGTTTCATAACCCTATAATAATGATACAAGTTATATCACATTTAAAGTGATTTATTTACATCCTATGGGGTGTAATATGTTGGGAATAGTGACATAGGAAAGTCTGTAATTAACTAAATACCCTAAACCTAAGCTATGTCCAATGTCAGCAGCAATTTCCAGTGAGAAATGCTCAGTCTGAAGCCATTCAGCTATGGGTTTCACAACCCTATAATAATGATACATCCATCTCATCAGATGAGAACAAGATATATCAACAGTGATTCATAGTACAGTTCGCATCCTACTGCATAACACACTTACACTATTTGTCAACCCATATGATGTGGATCATTGTCAGGTTATTTGATATATAATCTTCAGTAACAACAGAACACCATGGTTGTAATAACACTTTAAACAGGTTGTTTGTAAATGTGTAGAAAGTGKTTTTTTTGAGTCCACACTGGTAATTTTCTGCTGAATAACTGGTCAGGGTATATAGCACTTTCCATTCAGCTTCAGGCTAGTTTGATGTAAGGCTTGATCACACCTGTAGTGACTACTTCTATCTGTTACGCCCATTGTTGCCTATCCATTGTTCACTAGATATATCAATGTAATTACACCCAACACAATGTTGAAAAACAGAATGCTTCCCACCTCTAGATCACAAAACTATACGTGAGCTGGACGATCTCAACACTGCCACCAACGTAGCAGAAGAAAGTCAAATCTGCAACAGAGACTCTATCCAGGGCTCATATGTGACAAAGTGAGCTGTAACGGCCGATGCCATGAAAGCCTAGTAGACCTCTGGGAAGAGACAGTAGGTCTACAATGCTGACATATGCCTTGTTATAATAGCCTAAGTATGTAACATGGTTGACAAGACCGTAATAATCATCATGAAATGGCCTTGGAAGTGCCATAAATGTAAGCCAACATAATACATTATTTTACATTCACTTGTTTAACTGCATTGGTATGGCTTAATTGATAATAGTCCAGACTCGTTATAGTTGAAAATACCATGCATTTGCACCAGGGGAATTTAAACCAAACATATTTTATTCCCCCACATTTATTGATGAATGAATTTCCCATCATGAAAATGTATCCCAATCCACAATCAAATATCTTCATCGATACAGGAAAAAATGAAAATKTGGCTTTTTACTCCAATCTGGCAACACTCATAAAATACAACATATCCCAAAGTATTAAGTGAAAAGAAGCATAGAAAACAGAATTGGTATTAATAAAAATAAAATAAAAACGTAAAACTACTAATATAAGTATTTCAGTGACAACCTGGTTAACAATATTGGATTGTTAACACGTTTGTTTTTTTATATAAATGAATGTGGGAAACAAAAAAAGGCAGTGTAGAACATCATTGCCAAAAATGCATTGCTCCAATAACTTTCAAAAGATTGTTCTTTAGTTTGCCCCCCAAAAATGTATTTTCCTATGAATGAAGTTGCACAAAAATATATGTATTTTCATACCAATTAAGCCACACAAAAAAAACAAAARAACACACGAAATCTGCTGAAATGTGAGATTGTGCTAGATAAAAGTAAGGTTGCTGTAGGAATAGCATAAATCAGGTCAGCTTGCTTTCTATAGTATAGAGAAAATAATTTAGCAATGCAAAGACATTGAGTCAGAAAGTGACAGTAATACTGGATTTTGTTTGCTAATCTGTCAATTTGTCACTCTTTTGAGGGGAATTTGGGATTTTGCCATGGAAAAGGTAATTTACTTTGACAACTTCTGCCAGGATACATGCATGAATCAATATACTTTTTGGGACAACTTAACCCAAACTCCAGCTATATTTGATTATAATACCAATGGTGGCTTAAAATTTACTGCCATGCTCAGAATACAAAATATTTAAAAATGCTATTATACAAGTGTCTCTCCCTACATTCCATAGGCCCTGTTCTCCCAGCAAATGACACTGGGAAAGTGACGTGATGCATACGCTAGGCACCTCTCAGCACACTATAAACACAGCCAACATATGCAGTTGAAGTCAGAAGTTTACGGACACTTAGGTTGGAGTCATTAAAACTCGTTTTTCAACCACTCCACAAATTTCTTGTTAACAAACTATAGTTTTGGCAAGTCGGTTAGGACATCTACTTTGTGCATGACACAAGTAATTTTTCCAACAAATGTTTACAGACAGATTAATTCACTTATAATTCACTGTATCACAATTCCAGTGGGTCAGAAGTTTACATACTAAGTTGACTGTGCCTTTAAACAGCTTGGAAAATTAAAAAAAATTAAGTCATGGCTTTAGAAGCTTCTGATAGGCTAATTTACATCATTTGAGTCAATTGGAGGTGTACCTGTGGATGTATTTCAAGGCCTACCTTCAAACTCAGTGCCACTTTGCTTGACATCATGGGGAAATCAAAAGAAATCAGCCAAGACCTCAGAAAAAGAATTGTAGACCTCCACAAGTCTGGTTCATCCTTAGGAGCAATTTCCAAATGCCTGAAGGTACCACGTTCATCTGCACAAACAATAGTACGCAAGCATAAACACCATGGGACCACACAGCCGTCATACCKCTCAGGAAGGAGACGTGTTCTGTCTCCTAGAGATGAACGTACTTTGGTGCGAAAAGTGCAAATCAATCCCAGAACAACAGCAAAGGACCTTGTGAAGATGCTGAAGGAAACAGGTACAAAAGTATCTATATTTACAGTAAAACGAGTCCCATATCGACATGACCTAAAAGGCCGCTCAGCAAGGAAGAAGCCACTGCTCCAAAACCGCCATTAAAAAGTCAGACTACGGTTTGCAACTGCACATGGGGACAGAGATCGTACTTCTTGTAGAAATGTCCTCTGGTCTGATGAAACAAAAATAGAACTGTTTGGCCATAATGACTATCGTTATGTTTGGAGGAAAAAGGGGGAGGCTTGCAAGCGAAGAACACCATCCCAACCGTGAAGCACGGGGGTGGCAGCATCATGTTGTGGGGGTGCTGTGCTGCAGGAGGAACTGGTGCACTTCACAAAATAGATGACCCCAAGCATACTTGGCTTAAGGACAACAAAGTCAAGGTATTGGAGAGGCCATCACAATGTCCTGACCTCAATCCTATAGAAAATGTGTGGGCAGAACTGAAAAACTGTGTGCGAGCAAGGAGGCCTGCAAACCTGACTCAGTTACACCAGCTCTGTCAGGAGGAATGGGCCAAAATTCACCCAATTTATTGTGGGAAGCTTGTGGTAGGCTACCCGAAACGTTTCACCCAAGTTAAACTATTTAAAAGGCAATGCTACCAAATACTAATTGAGTGTATGTAAACTTCTGACCCACTGGGAACGTGATGAAAGAAATAAAAGCTGAAATAAGTCATTCTCTCTACTATTATTCTGACATTTCACATTCTTAAAATAAAGTGGTGATCCTAACTGACCTAAGACAGGGAATATTTACTAGGATTAAATGTCAGGAATTGTGAAAAACGGAGTTTAAATGTATTTGGCTAAGGTGTAAGTAAACTTCCGACTTCAACTGTATTAAGAGCCTGCACTCTGCACACACTCATAAGCTGATTGATTTGGTTATGTGGAAATACATACAACACTTGAGGGATTGTCGCAGTCAAAATATGATGTTTGTACTTTTTTCTCTCTTTTAGTCAGTCATCAAACCATCATTGGCCTCCCCACTATGTCCTCCTCCTAGGCAGGATAGACAGCAAGAATCCTTTCTGTATAACAGCACTATAACATCCTTGTCATGTCACTGTTGCAGCTGCACCAGCAAAGAGGGAGTTTAAGATGCCCAGTTTGTTTCTGATGTTGTTTGTGTATGCCTGCCAACGGGGACATTTTTGTCCCCAAACTCCCACTCTTAGGATTCTTTCATATAAAACATTTATAAAGTAAAACATCCATTATGCAATCTAAATGGGAGAGAGACAAGGTCTGTGACAAATGTTGCACTAAAATTGTTTGTTTGTAACTAAACTAAGCATGGGAGTAGATTACCTACTTACCTACTTGTTTTATCTTTATTTATGCTCCTGTGATTGAAACCTGTCTCGGGAGTGAAACAGTGACTGTTTTTCATCATGACAACATGTTCTGGATGGGAACCCTGTCTGACAATTCAATTTCCAGAATAAAAATGCAATATACATAACTTATTAATGATTTTTATTTTGTTATATTCAAATCTGCTCAACTGAGAAATGCTAAAACATTACTTAGCAAAATGGAGGGGAGGGGAGCAAGCACTACCTTTTAGTTCAAGGCAGACAACGATTTAGAGCAAACATACACACAAGTAAAAGCAACTCTCCCACATGGGCCACTTTAAAATGTCCAGTATATAAAGTATTTTTAACACATTCTCTATGCTCAACAACCTCCCTGGAGAATCATAAGACACACCACTACAGGCACAAATACATTATTAGTAGCATGGGCACACACTCTCTGTGGAGCATGTGAAGAAGCAGTGATCAATTTCATGTTACAAACAACTCTCTTTATTTCAATACTGCTGAAGACAATTATTTTCATCATCATTTTACCAATTCAACTGCACACTTATTCACAATCCATGGGCAATTCTCCATTGTTAAACTTGTCTTAACATAGAGAAGCTATGGGATCTCAGATAAGTAATCATTAAGCCTTTTCTCTGCAGCTCTCTGAGCCCTGCACACAGCCCTATACTGTAGTGCCTTGCTCTGCCTTTCTTTCTTCAAACCAATGACCACATTATTCAGGAGAGGCAAAGACCCTGAGATTTAATCCATCCCCGTTATCTGCCAATCACAGCTCGCACTCGGCTCTCCTTATCGCTCTGTGGTTGAAATGGAAAGGCATCCATTGAGTGCCACAGTGTCTGCTTGTGCATGCAGCCCTGCACTCCTGCACCGCCGGGGCCTCCTACAGGAAGTGTGCTGCCTAATGAGCATGTGACATTGACTGGAGCAAATATACATGAATAAATGATTTGCCATTCCATGGCGTCATTTAGAAAGGCTTGAAAGGGCTTGGCTTGCAGGGTGACGGGCAGGGTTGGAGGGCCTGCCGGTCATACAGGACAGTGTAGCAAAGTTGAGAGTTCAGGGACAGGGGAAGAGACTCGAGCRGTGTATATTAAGATCACTCAGTTACGTTTTTAAAAATTCCTTCAAATGAATCCCCCCCTTACAACCAAACATGATCTGTTCCTAGAGCCACAACAGATTCAAATAGTTATTGTCACAGAAATGCAAACAAAGGAAAACAAATCCAGACAACAGTACCAGCCAGAAGGGATGTCAGAAATATGATTGGGAGCTTAATCGTTACAATAAAAGGGGTGGAATGCACGTGCACAGTCACACATACTTTGAGCAGATTACTAACGCAAATACAGATACACTTTATCGTTCAACCCCTCGCAGAGCAAAGTTAGCAAACTTATCTGGATAAAACATGCTACGGATAGATACATGTAAATCGTCTTGTAAACCCTGATGATGGGTTCAACCATGTGTAATTATGGAGCCAAGAAATCTGTTTCTTGGGTCATTACAAGACGAGGATGCATCAAAAAAAGACGTCATAGATCGTTGTATAGATTGTTCTACTGCATGTTATATCACAAAGGCAACTCCCATATGAAACAATAATGTGAAAATCTCAATGTCTATAAAATCACATGATAAACTGATGGAGTAAGAGATTCTGCTTTGAATATTACATCACAGGAAACCCAATCCATATGGATGCCATTATTGGTTTGACAAAACACAGCAATGCACTTCCTTTGCAATTCCACAAGGGATACAATTCACACATTAAGTCACAAAAGAAGGTGGAAGCAACAGCATTTGAGGGATTATACACTGAGTATACCAAACATTAGGAACACCTCCTGCTTTTGTGACTTCATGTGTTAATTTTGTCCCTTGTGGAATTGCATAGTGCATTGCTGTGTTTTGTCAAACCAATGATGGCATCGATATGGATTGGAAAGGGAGATACCTAGTCAGTTGTAATATTCAGAGCAAAATCTCTTACTCCATCAGTTTATCATGTGATTGAGTTGCCCCCCCCCCCCCCCCCAGAACAGCTTAAATTCGTCAGGGAATGGAATCTACAAGGCGTTGTTCCACCGGGATACTGGCCTACAGGTACCCTTGATTCCAATGCTTCCCACAGTTGTGTAAAGTTGGCTGGATGTCCTTTGGTTGGTGGACCATTCTTGATGCACATTGACACAAACCGGTGTGCCTGGCACCTAATACAATACCCCGTTCAAAGGCACTTAACTATTTTGTCTTTCCCATTCACCCTCTGAATACACAATCCATGTCTCAATTGTCTCAAGGCTTAAAAATCCTTCTTTAACCTGTCTCCTCCCCTACATCTACACTGATTGAAGTGGATTTAACAAGTGACATCAATAAGGGATCATAGCTTTCACCTGGTCAGTCTATGTCATGGAAAGAGCAGGTATTCCTAATGTTTTGTACATTCAGTGCATAATGTACAAACCTTGTCATCTCTATCAGCAGTTTCTGTAGTCAACATTCAGAACTGGCAACACATTAGATCAAAGTGTGTAACTATAAAAAAGAAAGACATCTGGTAAAACAGCTAAATGCAATGAAAAATCTAGGCTCTGCCAACGTGTTTACAGTCACAATGCAAATGCATGCGCACACACACAAATATGTAAAATTGACATCAACATGCAGTGCCCGCATTCATGAGTCATTTAGAGCAAATTAGCATGTTACAATATAGGTTACTTTTTTCAGAAAAACAATACTGAGGATGATTGAAAGTCTAAAAAGATTTCCAAGGGGTGTTTCACATGTTGTATTCACCAAATTAGTTCACCATTGTAAGAATGTAAACAAGAAAACACAACATGACAAACAGACCAAATACACAAACATTCAGTAGACAATGAGACGAATTATGGCATAAGTATAACCTGAGTATTCACTCATCAATTTAACATCTGCTATGTTGGCAAGGCTTATTTGTAAGCTAGACATTTCATACAAAAAGACAGAAAATAAAACAGAAACAGACTACAGGCAACAACAGGTAGTGACTATGGGCCCACACTGCAGTATGCACCAGACAATGGAAGCAAAACGATGAGACATCCATCTACTACATTACAGTACATGATCCCACGTCTCTCTAAGTGAATATGACAAATTAATAACATGAATGTTTACTGGCAACACCTAATAAAAAGACCATATCAGCCAAAAGGAAAACTAAAATGACATAAACATTTATTTGTGGGAGGAGTGCAAACATGAAATGCTTTTAAAGTACATAAAAAAACGAAGAAAAATAAACAAAAAATAAACAAAATAAATAAGTAGACACTGCCTATAACCACTAGATCCATATAGCATCAGGTGCATTGTTGTAGGTGCATACAGTATATTACAGAGTATAAAATTCAAGTTCACTTGACCTGTCCCTTGACAAACATCCTAACACTAGTTTAGTTCTCACCCACATCTTTAAAACGTTACTCCCTGTTTTACCATAGAACAAGACGCACCAAATATGCACCAGAACATCCGTAAAGGTTATGACACCATATCATCCTTTTACTCACTAATTAATTCCTCCCCCGTAAAGGATTACTGTAATGGCCTTAAAACAAAAAGAAAGAATAATGCCCTAAACATTCTTTTATCAGTCTAATGTGACATGATAAAAAAAAAAAAAAAACACACAGCATTGATGATGGGGTTACATCATATGTATTCACTTTCATGTATATCTGTTGATTGCTGAATTGAGATTCATGTCACACAGTTTTAAAACAGATTTTGTGTTCAAATAGTCAACTAATTCTCAGGTTTTTCTCCATGAACATTCAAGGCTTTATTTATAAAGCAACTTAAACGACTGAGGAAACAAGATGACATTTTCTTGAGGAAAAGAAAAACACAGTGCATATAGGTGCTGATTTTAATACCTTGACTTAAACAGGTGTATACAATTAAAAACTAACCAATATACAGTATTCTGCTGTCTGATAGAAAATTGTATTTATTATATATTTGAAGGTACATTCTATCCATTGGTATTTCAAACACTCATTAACTTAACAATACTTTAAATAAGGACTTGGTCAAATAAAGTGGATAAAATAATTTGAAATAACAATATAAAATGTCTCCACAATATAACCTTGAATGAATAAATAACATAAAATATTTAAGCTATTATGATTGAGCATATTAATATTGCACATGGTGTTTGATGTGATTCTGTCCAGATCAGCTATATAAAGAAAATTCTTAGCCACACAATTGTCTTCCAAAGTTAAATTGAACTCATCTCATACACTACCTTTCTCTGCTTTCTATTCCATTCCCAGGGTACACAGTCAAACAATCCAGAATCATATCACTTTAATGCACATTTATTTTGGTTGCATAATGTTAATAACAAACATTTTACAAGATACTGTGGGATATAAGAATAAGGAATTTGTTCAACTTCAAATACTATTAGACCTCAGTTCGTGCAACATCATCACCTTTCTTTCAGGCCATCAGTAGAGTTATTGAAGAAACTCAGAAAACAGAAAGATTTAGACTAATAAATATTTTGTGGCTCAAGGTCTGAGCCTGAATTGCTTATGTATTCTACATGTCCATTTCACTTTTAAATAGTACCAATAATCTTTAAATAATCCTGCGTTGAAAAATAAATAAATAATGTAGGTAAATTAACTACCAATTGATAGTTGACAGGGGTCATCAACCATATATTAGTGTTTTTTATTTATTATATATATTTTTTAATCGGTATAGTTGTTTTGTCTTCTGTTGTAATTTACAAACTGTCCCACAGATACAAATAATGTAGACAAAATAAATCCAGGTACGCTTACATGGCAAGCAGCTGTTTTCTTGGGCCTAAAAAAATACAGACATGTGCCATACCCAAAAATATCAAGAGGAACCACATTTCATTCAAACACTATTAACATGGCTCTTTACACAAAAAAAGTAACGGAATCATTCCAAATCTGCTATTCGGGTTGTAAGTACCTTTTGTTAGTGAAAACAAGGCATCAGGGCCCCCAGCAGCGACCAGCAGTGATCAGTTATAATCCAGGCAGATCGTAAGTGTCTGTAAATGGGGGATGCCAACAACGTTATATTCCCAGGAGAACTGCAAAGTCACAATTTCTGATAGTTATTTCATCCAAAATACTGATTCGATATTTCCACAAAAACACTGTGGAAGGGTCACGATGAGTAACACTCAACATTGTTTCCGTGACCCAATGATTTGGTTGAAAAAAAGTACCAATTTCAATAGCAGCAAAATACTACAATTGTCTCTTAAGGATGTCTTGTGGTATGATGTGATATTCATACATGTTATAATGGCATCACCACATCAGGGGAAAAGTCTGACTGGAGCCAGCTGTCCAGTTTATCCATTGGTCATTAAGGTTTTCCACAAGGCACTTTTGTAANTCACTGTGGGAGAAACCATTTCACTGTGGGAGAAACCATTTCACTGTGTAAGGAAACCATTTCACTGTGGGAGAAAACCATTTCACTGTGGGAGAGCGAACATGAAAGGCTAATAGAGTGCATTCAAAAAAGCAAAAACAAAGAAACAAATGAAATAAGTATACACTGCCGGTAATCACTAGATACATATAGCATCAGCTGCGGTGTTGTAGGTCATACAGTATATTACAGAGGACAAAAGCTTGACCTGTCCATCCACAAACATCCCAACAGTAGTTTAGTTCTCACCCACATCTTAAAAACGGTGCTCCCTGTTTTATCATAGAACATGAGTTATTCATTGGCTGAATCAGACTAGAATGTAAAATCTACTTCTCTTGGGGTGAGGCAGTGTGGGGGTGACAGACGCACTGCAATTGTTGAAGGCATTTTAAATACAGAAGCAAACATGCACCAGAACATCTGCAAAGATTATGACACCACATTATCATTTTACTCACTAACTAATTCATCCCCTGTAACAAAAAAACTGTCATGTAAAGGAATAGTGTTATTGCCTTTAAAAATTGTGAGAAAGAACAATCCCCTAAACATTGTTTGATCAGTGTAATGGGACATGATGAAACAACTCACACACAGCATTGATGATTGGGCTGTATCATATGTATTCATGTTGAATTGAGATTCATGTCAAACATATTTTGTGTTCAAATACTCAACTATTCTCAGGTTTTCTTCTTGAGCATTCAAGGCTTTATTTATAAAGCAACTTAAACGACTGAGGAAACAAGATGACATTTTCTTGAGGAGAAGAAAAACACAGTGCAGATAGGTGCCTTGACTTCAACAGGTTTATACAATAAAAACTAACCAATATACAGTATTCTGCTGACTGATAGAACATTGTATTGATCATATCTTTCAAGGTACATTCTATTCATTTTGTATTTCAAACACTCATTAACTTAACAATACTTTAAATAAGGACTTGGTAAAATAAAGTGGATAAAATCATTTGAAATAACAATATAAGCTGTCTCCACAATATAACCTTGAACTAATAAATCAAATAAAGGATTTAAGCTATTATGATTGAGCATATTAATATTGCACATGGTGTTTGATATGAATCTGTCCAGATCAGTAGCTACTGTATATAAAACAAATTCATAGCCACATAATTTTCTTCCAAAGATAAATTGAACATATCTCATATACTACCTTTCTAATCCATTACCATGGTACCACAGTCAAACCATCCAGAATTGTATCACTTTAATGCAAATTTATTTTGGTTGCATAATGTTAAAAAGAAACCTTTACAAGAAACCTTTTACAATAAACCTTTTTTCAAATACTAATCAGGCCTCAGTTTGTGCACCATCATAGTGAAATAACATCCATCTCTAGTCCCCTTTCAGGCCATAGGTAGAGTTCATGAAGACTCCAAAAACAGAAACAGTTACTCTGATAAATCATTTGTGGAGTGAGATCTGGGCCTGTCTTGCTTATGCATTCTAAATATCCATTTCACTTTTAAATAGTACCAATAATCTTTAAATAATCCTGCATAGAAAAATAAATAAATTAGTTAAATGTACTACCAATTGATAGTTGGTCATCAATGATATATATTGACAGGGGTCATCAATCATATAAATTGACAGGGATCATCAATCATATATATTGACAGGGGTCATCAATCGTATATATTGACAGGGTCATCAATATTCAGTTTGTTTAATGTTGCTTTTTTTCTACATGTTTTGTCTTTTATGGGTATAGTTGTTTTGTCTTCTGTTGTAATTTACAAACTGTCCCACAGATACAAATAATGTAGACTTACAAAATAAATCCAGGTATGCTTACATGGCAAGCAGCTGTTTTTCTTGGGCTTAAAAGAAATGTCCCGACATGTGCCATACCCAAACATATCCAGAGGAACCACATTTAATTCAAACACTATTAACATGGCTCTTTACACAAACAAGTCATGGAATCATTCCAAATCTGCTGTTTGGTTCATAGGTGCCTTTTCTTAGTGAAAACACGGCGTCAGGTTCCCCAGCAGTGACCAGCAGTGACCAGTTATAATCCAGGCAGATGGTAAGAGTCTGCAAGTGGGGGATCCCAACCACGTTATATTCCCAGGAGAACTGTAAAGTCACCATTTGATAGTTCATTCATTGAAAATACTGATCCCATATTGCCACAAAAACACTGCAGAAGGATCACTAGCTATGATGAGGTACAGTCAACATTGTTTTCATGACCCATGATTTGGTTGAAAAAAAATCTGATAAGTACCAATTTCAATAGCAGCAAAACACTACAATTGTCTCTTAAGGATGTCTTGTGGTATGATGTGATATTCATACATGTTATAATGGCATCACCACATCAGGAGGAAAGTCTGTATTTGCAACAGAGCCACTGATTCTCGGGAAATCATGTTATCTGACTGGAGCCTCCTGTCCAGTTTATCCATTGGTCATTAAGCTTTTCCAAAAGGCACTTTTGTCATTGGGGGAGGGGGGAGGGGAGGTGGATAGATAGCCTACATTTGACTCATTTGAGTCTGTTCTTCCAGAACCTGAAGGTAGTCAGGTGTACCTTGAAGTTTTGCTTTAAGTTCATAATACTCATTTTTCCTTTGCTCCACTACTATCTTACTATGGTTTCCCCCTATTACTGACTTTTTAATATTTTTGTCATGTGGTTTCTCTGGGTAGCGGATCTCAAACCCACTCACCCCTATACTGTTGAAATCCAGCCTTTTACTGTCTAAAAAGTTTTGAATGAACATGTTGGATTCTCTCGGCAGGAACTCATCCAGCTCATCAATGGTGCTCAGTCTCTTATTTCGGGGGTCCAGGGGGGACAGTGAGTCCTTGTCTTGGTCAGTGCTGTTGCGCATTATTATTTTCTGTCTCTGGGAGTCAGCAAATCTAAAGCCTGACTCAGAGTCTCTAATCGAACAGGTGTGGCTCTTGCTCATATGCTCGATAGTTTGGGGGATGAACGTCTCCCCTCCCAGGTCATCCTTCTTGCTAGATTTGTTGTGTCTTCTGAGCGTGAGTTGCATGGAACCACACTCCTGATTTCCCATGCCCTCCTGGCGTCCAGGTGGCTTTTTATTGCGCCTGAGCACAAACACCAAGAGGCAAAAAGCAACAAATACTGTGAGGATGAGCACCACCAGGATACTGAGGATCATGATGGATAGGGGAACTGGACCTCCCGGAGGGGCCTTGCCCACCCCTGCTGGGGACAAGGAGTTCACCACCGGAATAGCACTGGTCAGGATGAAAGGGGATCTAGCTATGAGTTTGGGGCATAGGACCTCATTTTTGAGCAGCCTTAACTCTATACTGGAAAACTGCACTGGGGATGCGCATTTGATCTCTTTCGCAGCCACTCCGTCATTCAGCTTCTCCAGCCAAAGTTTCAGAGCCACTAAATCACAGGAGCATTCCCATGGATTGCCTTCCAGATCAATCTGAGTGAGAGACCTCAGCTGGTCTAGGACGCCACTCACAGGCAGAGTCATGAAATGGTTGTTCTTAAGATTTAGCCTAGCCAAGGAAACGCTAGCAAAGATATAGGCAGGGAGGCTCCTTAGCACATTATTGTTCAGATACAACAACTGCAGATTTGGCATGGAGTCAAAGGTCTCTGCTAACACCTCTTTTATGGAATTGTATTCCAAGTACAAGTATTGGAGGTTACTGAGCCCAATGAACATCTCAGGATGCAGCTGCTCTAGTTGGTTCCCATTGAGATAAAGCCTACGGAGGTTGGTCAGATTTGCAAAGACACCTTTTTGAACTGTGACTATTTGATTGCTGCCCAAATGTAATAAATCTAAACCCTCAAAACCTTGGAAATCAACTGGACTGATATCTTGTATATAATTACCACTTAGGTGTAGCTTCTTGGCATTTGTTGGTTTGGGAATGAGATCTGCTAGATTGTGTATACTTCTCTCTTGGCAACTCACACCAATTCCAAAGTCTGAGGGATGAGCTTTGCATGTGCAAGGCTGTGGGCAGGAGAGAGGTGGGGTTCTTGTTTGATAGGACATAATTGGAATATGTTTATTCAAACCAGGTAAACCAACAATCCCGTTACCATACATTTTAGATGGGTTTGTTGTTTTGGGATCTTTTGTGGCTATGGGGGGTATCGTAGTGGGTGCAGTGTCGGATGTTGTTTGGCCATTATCTGGCTGTGAAGGGGGCATCCTTACGTCAAAGTCACTACCTGTTCCCATGGGACACAGTTCCTGTTTGTTTGTTTCTTTCAACAGGCGTCCATACAGGTCACTAGGGGTTTCACATATAGCCTCCCCAATAAAAATGTTATAGGGCATGTTCTCCAACCAAGCTTTCAAGGGTAACAAATCACAAGTGCAATTCCATGGGTTGTCATCGAGCTGCAATTCCACTATACGTCCAATGTGTTCCAAAACTCCAAGATATGGTAGCTTCTGAATCCTGTTTCCTCTTATATCCAAATGAGTAAGGGAGGCAAAGCGAAAAATATTATCAGGAAGGATCKGGACGAGATTGTCATTTAGGATGAGAACTTTCAGCCTATGCAATTTGTTGAAGGATCCTTTTTCAACATACTTGATCAAATTGTAGTCAGCCTGGAGGTATTCCAAGTTTTCGATCCCATAGAAAGTGTCAGCTCGGAGGACTTTTAATTCATTGTTATTTAAGTGCAGCTGTTTCAATGAACTAAGGCCATAAAAGGCCCCTCCCTCGATGTTCTGTAATTTGTTGTTTCCCAGTTGAAGAGAGACTGCGTGTGTGAAATTGAGAAAGGAATTGGGGTAAAGGACGATCAATAGGTTATTTTGGAAATTCAAATGATAGAGGCTAGAGACCGGGGGCAGCAGCTGAGTAGGTCTGTACACAGTTATTTTCTCACAGTTCACATAGAGGACGTTCTCGATGGACATGCAAGAACAGGCGCTGCAAGTCTCCGCTGAGAGGTCAGAATCCAAGTCAGAAAACGTATTCGATACGGAAAAGGCCAAAAGAACTAGAAGCAGCATTTTGCCTTTTATAAATCCCCCAGAAAACCATTTAGTAACCTTTGAGAGGAAAAACAAACAAACAAACAATCAAAACACACATTTTTACTATACATACAAACAGTATTTCATAAATGGGTAGTTAATAGCCTACTGCGGATGTTAGTAACGCTTTGGCAACACATCAGGCTACATGAATGTACACACATCAACCCATTTCTTTATAGCAATACAGCTACCAAGTACTATTTTATCCTGAAAAAAATAGTACTTTCTCTCATATTAATAATAATAACCTAATAATAGACTAATAATAATTGCCCGATCAGCCTTATAATCATCATCTCCTTCTGATCCATAATGTTACCAAACATAAAATCACCAGAGGAATAAATCATTCTATATAGCAAGTGGACCAATTGTGTGGGCATATACCAGGTTATTCAACAAAAGAGGAGAAAATATATAGGCTACTGCATTCTACTGTATGGTGACATATTATGGGCTAAAACATCCCATGAAGCCTCTGCCCCAAAAGGGATCCAACCATATTATAATAAAAAAATATGAACAATGTAAAGAATGGATATTAAATCTTTCCAACCATGTATGAAAAAAGAACCGTTGTCTTACCTTAAGCGTTTGTAAATGTGGTTTCTTGAGAGACAGACATTGCTCCCATTCAGACGTCAGAATCGCAGTGAGCTCAGATTTCAGCCTATGCATCTCTTCTTGACAGACTCCACTTGTTTAAAACATGATTTCTCTCATAGGGTCTCCAGTGCTGTTGTATATCCATGAAGCATTTCAGTACGGCATGAACTAAAGACAAGGTGCCCACCTCTGCGTTAAGACAGAAGGGACTGAAGGCAAGCAGCTGAAGTGACTGCAAAACAACTTCAGCCTGCTCTCCAGTTCATGAGAGAGGAGAAGGAAACAAATTGTGCTGCTCCAACACCCCCAGTCCATAGAGATGCTCGCTGAAGTTGTACTGAATAGTTCAGGCAAAAACAAAACAGCAATAGGCTACCCACTCGATAAACCGAAATATATCATGCGCGGGTTTACTCACCTCAAAAAATATTAAATCGCGTCTCTTTTCGAATCATGTAGTTCACAGGGCTACCTACCAGTGATRTCTGAGGTTCAGCCAGTCTTTACACCAAGGCAAAGAAAATGAGGGGAAAAACACCACACTGATATTCAGGAGAAAAAAAGGAGAACAGCGGCTGTCGTGGGAAAATGTATCATTCAGTTCAGTCAGATGCGGGCAATATTCCACCAAATCAAGAAACTGCGTTCAAATAAACTACTGATAAAACAGTCATCAGGGATCCGGATAAGTGGGAAAAGGGTGTGTGGTTCTTGTAATAGCAACTATCCCTGCCTGTGTCATTGGTATGCTGCTTTACAGCTGCATTGAGCTTCCCACACGACTTGTGGGAGGAGAGAATGCAGAGATGCAGAGAGAATGGGGGAGGAGGGGAGGGGGTGAAGAGAGATGCAGGGAGAGAGAGATGAGTGAGGAGAGGGGGTCTCATAGACCACACGGAGAACTTCAGGCCTTGAAATATATATTTTAAGAAGTAGATACATAGTAATTTAACAGATTTGTGTAAATTGTGTTTCTTATCCTTATTATGATCATTACCCATATACACAATTCAAGAGGGCTTGGCACCTGGCATTCTATTTTATGATTGGAGTGTTTTTAAAACGGCACGGAACGTGAGCGGCATTCTAATGGGAACTCCTATTCAAGGTGAACTGCAGTCAAAGCAAAGCAAGCATTGCTCAAGGAATAAAAAAAACAATACCTCTCAAATGTGTTTTTGAGTAGTATGCATGGATTTCCCATTAGACACTAACTGCCGTTCAGCCTCACTTTAGTTTTCAGACAACAGGTGCGCACTTCCGAACTCCCTCATGTGACACCAAAAATAGACACCACTCAATGGTAGCCTAGACTTCACCTGTTTGTTCAACTAGACCATGTGAATAGCTCTAAATGTGTGAAACGCAAAGAGCTCTCCCTACGTTTCAATGGCACAGTGACAAATCACTAAAAGCTTTCTATTTTTGTAGAATATGAAGAGGAACAAAAAAGACAGAAACAATTGGAAAATTCAGAATGACACAGTGATAGTGAAAGTATGCTATTGTAAAGAATTATGTAAATGTATACTATTTTTTCCCATGTTAGTTTTGATATGAGGACATGTGGTACGGGTTGTGCAAGCGAGTGAACCCAAGTCATGGGCAGGATGTTACTGTATGGTTGGAGATATTTCTCACAAATGTAGAAATAAAAAGTAGCGCCCTCATCTGGCTGAAAGCAATTTTCACCTACTTTATAAACTTGGTCAGAGAGGAAGAGGTGATGCAAGATGGTTGACTCCGCCCAAAATCTGTCCGCACAGATTAAGGATAAGAGCAAGAATTTGGGTGTAGAATTTGGCCAAGATAAAAGTAAATTGCTATTTTGATAGGTGAGACTTATTTGATTGAATAGAAGTTTCATAATGCTTAGGTTGTTACGAGTGTATTGATATGTTTTCTACAAAAGATAATTGCGTAGAATCTCGCCTCCTCCCGCCTGCCTTTCACCTTTGCGGACATGTATTTCTATTGTTAGAGCGGTAAGTCGACCATCTTGTAAATATAATAGATCATCTTTTGCCTGGTACCTATAGGCTACAGTGCGGCAGGGCCGTGCACAGCCCGCAGATGCCTCCTAAAATGATTTAGCCAAATTATTACCAACATATTTTTTTTGACATAGCCATAGTTCATTATTTCCTGCACAAAACAATTGAGCTAAGATGTCTCAATACAAACGGATGCTCTCATCAGTGGTTGCGCTCGCTCCCCAACGGCTCCGACCCGCCGGCAGGGCGAAGCCCCCGCCCCCCGGCCCAAAGGGATTTTCTAAGGACAGGAAGGACCAGGCCCCACCGGACAGCCCAGGGGTCTTATTTATAACGTTGAGTAAATGTCACACAACATTTCTGAGTGCACCATTTATGAAAAGTCTATGCACATATAAAAACATTGAGATTTATAAACTTGGCACATGCCATACATACGCATGTTTGTCGTTATAAATCAGACCTGTCGTAAAACTGCACGCGTGAACAATCATTAAAACTCCGCCTGGAAAACACCTCCATTCACCTTTCCAACTCATAAATATTGTCAGTTTGACTGATAGGTGGGCCAGAGCAATGATGTGTTGCGTGGTTCTAGGTTGGATATTACCCACCCTACTCCCTAGTAGGCACACTACAGGAAACAATGGATACATACATTCAACATATAAACTACCTCAGTCCAGAATCTTTTGACGGCTGGACATTTCCAGAACAGATGCATTAGTGTACCGACCTCACCACAGCCATGTTGACACAAGTCTAAGAAGATTTTATCCATCCTTTTCTATGTGTGTGGTGTGATGTATGCCCTGTGTAAGATCTTCATTTGAATAATCTTATATCTAACACAATTGGATATGAATGTTATATTTTTTGATATTGCATCCCATTGTGCTGCAGTGATAAATAGGCTACACCCATGTCCTGCTCCCAACGTAACTGAGTAGGGGTTTTGCTATTTGGGGAGGAGAGGCCCACCAGCTTGTATAGGGTGAAAACTGTTCCTTTCCCAATAGCAACATTCCTCAGTTTGTTGTCTTAATCACTTTTAGATCCCACATCAATACCCGTTGAGGAAATACACTTCAGGCAAAACTCTTATATCAGCTCTTGGAATGGTATAATATATTCCCTTACGACCTGCCCCACCTGACTGATGTTTTGGCATTGCCAGGTAATATTAGCCAGTCTCTTTCCACCACAAGGGGTTGTTCCATATTGGACATGAAGGGAGGGATGCTCCATTGTTAGATAACCTTTTATGAAGTTTCCTTGCCACTTCACAAGATAACTCCAGTAGTGGAGTTACCTATCTTGCAATGTGAGTTTTTTCATAATTAATGAGTTCATGAGAAATGATCTAGTTTGATAGGCAATTTGTTGCATTTAAACATACAACAGAGAAAAGAGACTAAAAAGGGTACTTTTTCATAGGAGGGCAAAAGGGCAGGTGCTCCAGCACCCCTAAGGCTCTGTCTGTGCATGTGCCTGCAGCACAGTCTACACTCTTGATTGTTGACTGCAATGTAGGCTATGCTACAATTATACAACAAACAAATGTAATTGCATAAGGCTATGATATCATTATGAAGCCAAATCCAAATACTGGATTGCCTATGGAGCCTATAGACTCAGTAACATCAGCAATAGGCCTACATAATGCAAGTGTATTAGTAGACTACTCCAGAAAGAGCCTTGTGTACATTTTACACTGTCAAGCAGTGGAAGGAAAGTAATTGCTTGCATACCAGTTGTTTTGTTTAAATCAACAGTATTTGATACCTCATTATTTATTTAACATCACATTCTCGACGTCTCCCATTTTGATCAAGAAAAACAGTTGAGGCATGGAATGTACTCTGTTATTCAGACAGGGGTGTCATGCACCCAAAAATCTGAGGAGGACAAAGTACGTGAGGTTGGCTTTGGGGCTGCCGTAGGGTGGCTACTCCCCCCGTCCATATTTTTCTAACAGATGAAACCGCCTTTTCCTGCAATCTAGAGCCATCATTATGCTTAATTAAAAGTAAAAAATATGTATATTTTTCTGCATATCTACAGTGAGCATAACTCTTGAGCTGTCTGTATCCTCCTGGCTGGTGGTAATTTTTTTATGAAACTATAAATACTTCTCTGCTAAAATCTGTGTAAAAGATTGAAAGGAATATGAGTTTTATTCAGTACATTTAGTTATTGCTTGCTTTTCTAAAGTCTACCAACCTTGCCAGGGGACATGCCAGCTAAGATACTTAGACAAGCTCGCTGCTCTAACTTGATAGCCTGAAATTGCTTCTTGGTAGCTAGTTATGAGGTTGGGAGATTGGGAACTTATCTGGGATAGCTGGAGCCAACTTCATAAAACTGCTAAGTGGCTAGTAGTATGACAGATAATAAAAAAAAAAAACTATATTTTGATTAGATTTTTTAATTTACAGGACAAATCTGAGGGGGGACGTGCCCTATGTGCATGAGTCATGACGCCTCTGGTTGCAGAAACATTTGTTAATATCTTTTCTCTTCAACAGGGTATGAAATAACAGCAGCAGAGCCTTGACAGGATGTGTGCAGTGCAGCTGTTGTGCTAAGGTAATTCTCTGTAGGTAGGCAGGTAGAGCTAGGCTGCGTCAGAAAGTCTTGATTCCAAGATTGCTCTTGGAGTACAGGGGGTCACGTTCATTTTCTTCTACTTCTCCAGCCTCTCTCTTTGACATGCTAAACAGATGTCTATTTATAACCTACACAGAGGGATAGGTGATGGGGACAGATATTAAATGACCATGCCTGGGAAGGGATGGAGGTTGTTATTTCAATCATTTTTTAAATGTTATCTGAGGACACCAAGCTTGATTAGATATGCATACCATTAATGAAATGGGTCAGACTCATGCTTATTAGTTGTATTACTCTTTAGTGAACTTACCTCAAGGCTACAGTGGGATTCCTTATCGGCAGACAAAATGCTAGTCTGTATCACAGTATTAGTTGTGCGAACTGACACATATAAAATATGAATATGCATCAAATGGAATAAATGTCTTTGTAGTTGTTAAGTGAGAAAATGGGCTTGGATTGTGACGTCTTTTTAATTTTATGAAATATATCATCATCGTCTCTACTTATCAGTACAAATGCTGACAGACTATCTTAGTGATAATGTTGGCATCATGAGATGAGGGAAGCTGAGGCCTAATGTAAATTACCCTCCTCAGAGGGTGTGCACATTTCAAATCAAATCAAATTGTATTTGTCATATGTGCCGAATACAACCTTACAGTGAAATGCTTACTTACAAGCCCTTAACCAACAATGCAGTTTTAAGAAAATACATACAAAAAGTAAGAGATAAGAATAACAAATGATTAAAGAGCAGCAGTAAATAACAATAGGTATTTGAGGTAATTGAGGTAATATGTACTACATGTATGTAGAGTTATTAAAGTGACTATGCATAGATAATAGCAGAGTAGCAGCAGCGTTCCGCGCGGGGGGGGGGGGGGGGGGAAAATAGTCTGGGAAGCTATTTGGTTAGCTGTTCAGGAGTCTTATGGCTTGGGGGTAGAAGCTGTTTAGGATCCTCTTGGACCTGGACTTGGCGCTTCGGTACCGCTTGCCGTGCTGTAGCAGAGAGAACAGTCTTTGACAATTTATAGAGCCTTCCTCTGACACCGCCTGGTATAGAGGTCCTGGATGGCAGGAAGCTTGGCCCAAGTGATGTACACGCTACACTATGTAGTGCTTTGTGGTCGGAGGCCGAGCAGTTGCCATACCAGACAGTGATGCAACCCGACAGGATGCTCTCGATGCAGTAGAGATTGCATCATCTGTGGATCTGTTGGTGCGATATGCAAATTGGAGTGGGTGTCACATCTGCTCCTGCAATGCCCTCTACTGCTCATCCTGTGTCTCCTTGACCTGCCGCCACCCCACCAGTACTCTCTCACTCTCCCTCTATCTCTCTGTGTGTATGTTTGATTGTGTGGGCGGAGACAGGCGTGCTGGAGTCAGAGCAGATCCCCACCAGCTACAACCTGTTCCATAATCAAGACCTCTACAAATACTCAGCCCTGCCACTTCCACGCTGCCAGATCGTAATCTCTGCTCATTCTGCCCGCTCTGACTCTGGTCCCTGTCTCCAGTCCCACTTCTCGTCATCCTGCTACTCTGTCCTGGATTCCCCACTCTACTACTCCCTTGGATTCCCCTCCGGACCTGCTTATCCTGTCTCAACCCCTCTCGCTCCAGCCTCAGCCTCTGCACCTGATTTCCAGCAACCCGCCCAAGCTTCCCCTGACCTGCACTCAATCTCCCCCCTGTGTTTCAATAAATACATTGGTTACTTCATCCCAGTCTCTTCGTCTGAGTCTGCTCTTGGGTTCCACTGTTCCACTCCGCGTAACAGTGGGTCTAGGGTTTCTGGGATAATGGTGTTGATGTGAGCCATGACCAGCCTTTCAAAGCATTTCATGGCTACAGACGTGAGTGCTACGGATCGGTAGTCATTTAGGCAGGTTACCTTTGTGTTCTTGGGCACAGGGACTATGGTGGTCTGCTTGAAACATGTTGGTATTACAGACTCAGACAGGGAGAGGTTGAAAATATCAGTGAAGACACTTGCCAGTTGGTCAGTGCATGCTCGGAGTACACGTCCTGGTAATCCATCTGCTGGTAATCCGTCTGACCCTGCAGCCTTGTGAATGTTGACCTGTTTAAAGGTTTTACTCACATCGGCTGTGGAGAGCGTGATCACACAGTCATCTGGAACAGCTGAAGCTCTCATGCATGTTTCAGTGTTACTTGCCCTGAAGCAAGCATAGAAGTTATTTTGCTCATCTGGTACGCTCGTGTCACTGGGATGCTCTCGGCTGTGCTTCCCTTTGTAGTCTGTAATAGTTTGCAAGCCCTGCCACATCCGACGAGCGTCGGAGCTGGTGTGGTAAGATTTGATCTTTGTTCTGTATTGAAGCTTTGCCTGTTTGATGGTTCGTCGGAGGAAATAGCGGGATTTCTTATAAGCTTCCGGGTTAGAGTCCCACTCCTTGAAAGCGGCAGCTCTACCCTTTAGCTCAGTGCGATGTTGCCTGTAATTCATTGCTTCTGGTTGGGATATGTACGTACAGTCACTGTGGGGATGACGTTCTCGATGCACTTATTAATAAAGCCTGTGACTGATTTTGTGTAGTCCTCAATGCCATCGGAAGAATCCGAGAACATATTCCAGTCTGTACTAGCCAAACAGTCCTGTAGTTTAGCATCTGCTTCATCTTATCACTTTTTTTATAGACCGAGTCACTGGTGCTTCCTGCCTACATTTTTGCTTTTAAGCAGGAATCAGGAGGATAGAGTTATGGTCAGATTTGCCAAATGGAGGGCGAGGGAGAGCTTTGTACGTGTCTCTATGTGTGTAGTAAAGGTGGTCTAGATTTTTTTTCCCCTCTGGTTGCACATTTAACATGCTGATAGAAATTCGGTAAAACTGATTTAAGTTTCCCTGCATTAAAGTCACCGGCCACTAGGTGCGCCGCCTCTGGATGAGCGTTTTCCTGTTTGTTTATGGTGGAATACAGCTCATTGAGTGCGGTCTTAGTACCAACCTCGCTCTGTGGTGGTATGTAGACAGCTACGAAAAATACATATGAAGTGTGGTCTATCATGAAATACTCTGACAAAACTTTGACACTTCCTTAGATATCATGCACCAGCTATTGTTTACATAAATGCATAGGCCCCCGCCCCGTGTCCTATCAGAGGCTGCTGTTCTGTCTTGCGGATAGAGTGTTTTACCCGCCAGCTGTATGTTCTTAATGTCGTCGTTCAGCCACGACTCGGTGAAACATAAGATATTACAATTTTTTATGTCCTGTTGGTAGGATATTCGTGCTTTCAGTTCGTCGCATTTATTTTCCAGCGATTGAACGTTAGCTAGCAGAACGGAAGGCAAGGGCAGATTAGCCACTCGTCACCTGATCCTCGCAAGGCACCCTGATCTTTTGCCTAGAAATCTCTGTTTCCTTCTCCATCGAATTACGGGGATTGGGTCCTAGTCAGGTGTCTGCAGTATATCCCTCGCGTCCGACTCATTGAAGAAGAACTCCTCGTCCAATTTGAGGTGAATAATCCCAGTTCTGATGTCCAGAAGCTCTTTTCGGTCATAAGAGATGGCAGCATTAACATTATGTACAAAACAAGTTACGAACGAAGCGATAAAACAAACAAAATTGCATGATTGGTTGAGAGCTGATAATCAACCCTACCTGGATGCCTGATTAGTGGAACAAGAGGAGGTTGTTCCTGGAGCAGCTGGGAAAGGCACTTGTAACCCCACACATTCAAAGATGGGAGCGCCACCCCTGTACAGCAGCCTCTGCAGCTCTTATGGGGGCTGAATCTTGTCGTGATCCACCTGAGGCTGCAGCTGAGGCAGGCAAGAGGAGGATATGCCAATTCTGCCCCTCAAAGAAGGACTGAAAAACAAATACTATGTGCTGCACATGTGAGAAATACATCTGCAAAGTCCATGCACACAC
The DNA here is from genome assembly GCF_002910315.2 of Salvelinus sp. IW2-2015. Taxonomy (NCBI): domain Eukaryota; kingdom Metazoa; phylum Chordata; class Actinopteri; order Salmoniformes; family Salmonidae; genus Salvelinus; species Salvelinus sp. IW2-2015. The sequence goes on from NC_036845.1 coordinate 23,801,322, forward strand.
ACTTGCATACTGTCCTACATGTGCTAATGTGGTAATTAGAGTTTGATTTATTGATTTAGGTTAAATTTGGTTCTTCACGTTTTTGTTTTCTATTTTTTATCTTATTCTTATTTATTGTTGTTGTTTATACACCTTGTGGGTGGGGGCAATGGTTAAAAAAATGGATTCCTCATTGTACAGTATATAAGAATATATCACTATGTTGCCAAAAAAGTTCAAGTGTTATTGTTTCCCTTCAATAAAATGCATTCAAAACTACTTTCTGCACATTTCTGCTTCTTAGGCTATACAAGTGATATCTCTTACTAAAATGTGTGTTTCCACCTTTGCAGTACCTTTAGCAAAAATAATAATAACGCTCTACTTTAGTAAAGAAAACTATTATGGCAGGTGTGTTGTAATAAAACTGAGTGGTGTCCAATTATTAAATGATTGTCTTTCTGCATTGTGGAGGGGGAAAACCCAGATATTCACAAAGTTTGTGATGAATGACGTGTTGTTTCTTCATGCAAAATATATTTCGGGATCAAATTTAAATTAAGCTGCTTTATTTTAGGGGTTCAGTGAAGGGGGGGGGTTATTTTTTACCCTCAGGATTAGGGGAGTATACAGAATGTTAAGACTACACAAGGGTTAAGATATTTGTCTTTGATTTCTATATATGTATATGTAATATATAGACCTGAGGCATATTAGTATTGTCTATACGTCTTATTGTCTTTTGATCCACATATTTCATTATAGTGACTGTGTTCCCCATACTCTATACAATATACTGTGTGTATATATACTGTATATATAAATATTAGTAMATTTTTTTAATGTTTAAGATATGTGTTGTGTATTTGATGTATTGATGCAGTGCTCAACCCTGCTAAAATAAATGATAAATAAAAGAAGTAATAGTAAACTTGAGTTTTAACAATTTTTTAAATCCTCATTAGTGGTAGAGAGTAACATCTCCTATGGGAGCCAACTTCAAAGACTACATTTAGGTCTTCCATCCCCCACTCATTCAAATGTAGGAACTGCCTTCTCCAGGCTGACCTCTCTGMTGTCTCTTGCTCCTCACCCACCCCCGCCCGGCCATCTAGAGGTGCGGCTATGGAACCCTGACCTGTTCACCGGACGTGCTACCTGTCCCAGACCTGCTGTTTTCAACTCTCTAGAGACCGCAGGAGCGGTAGAGATACTCTTAATGATCGGCTATGAAAAGCCAACTGACATTTACTCCTGAGGTGCTGACTTGCTACACCCTCGATAACTTCTGTGATTATTATTATTTGACCATGCTGGTCATTTATGAACATTTGAACATCTTGGCCATGTTCNCCACCCGGCACAGCCAGAAGAGGACTGGCCATCCCTCATAGCCTGGTTCCTCTCTAGGTTTCTTCCTAGGTTTTAACCTTTCTAGGGAGTTTTTAGCCACCGTGCTTCTACACCTGCATTGCTTGCTGTTTGGGGTTTTAGGCTGGGTTTCTGTACAGCACTTCGAGATATTAGCTGATGTACGAAGGGCTATATAAAAATAAAATTAGATTTGATTTGAAGGTTAGTACCTTTAAGGGAAAGGGGGAAACCTAGTCAGTTGTCCAACTGAATGTATTCAACTGAAATGTGTCTTCCGCATTTAACCCAACCCCTCTGAATCAGAGAGGTGCAGGGGGTAGGGAAGCTAGTGATCCATCATGTAAGACATTCCTGGGAGTGTTTAAACTAAACAAATGCATTACCATAGCATTTTTGTATGTTATCTTTAGTTGTGTACTTGGAAATGTATCAATTCACCAATTCGTCCACTAGAGTACATTGTACTAGAGTACAAACAATATTTTTGTTTTATATTTTTTATAAATTAGCAAAAATGTAAAAAAAAAAAAAAATTATGCCTTGCCATTATGGGATATTGTGTGTAGATTGATGAGGGAAAATAACAATTTGATCAAATTTAGAATAAGGCTGTAAACCTAACAAAATGTGGAAAAAGTCAAGGGGTCTGAATACTTGCAAAGGCACCGTATATGAAGCAAGCATAGAACCAAGCAAATTTTAGCTAATGTGAATGGAAACTTGAACGTTGTGAGAATTTTGTGAACACTGAGGCTGCACCCTTACAGTTTTAGACAGTAGTCAAATATGCTATTGTGGATATTTGAGCATAATGTAGACTTACCAACAAAACCAAAGGAGCAAATCCCATAACATTTTCATAAGGAAATAGCATTGGATTTCTCTTGTATAGCCCACAGTAGCCTAAATGTGGTGTTATATGCAGGCTTACATTGCATGAGACTTTGAAAACGTTTTTACATATTTTAGGGCTTGACATTAATTAATAATTTTTTACTTGGTCTGTAAAACCATGGGGCAAATAGGTGACTGTTGTATGATGCAAGAAACCACTTTACAAAATACAATGAATTATTACCATACAGAGAATTAGACAATGTAGACTACCCCTCTGCCTATTGACTTATTTGCCTAAGTCTACATGTTTGTTCTCTTGTAGGAAGCAGTAACTCTCCATTGCCATTGGTGGAAAAAGGCCCCAAATGTCATTCTTGAATAAAAGTAAAGATACCTTAATAGAAAATGACTCAAGTAAAAGTCACCCAGTGTCACGTTCGTTGTTGGAAGGAGACCAAGGTGCAGCGTGGTAGGCGTACATTTTACTTTATTTTCAAATGACAACAAAAAACAAAAAACACGAAACGAACGTAAAGCTCTGTAGCGCTAAACAGCAACTATACAAAGACAAGATCCCACAAACTAGGGTGGAAAACAGGCTGCCTAAGTATCCGATTCCCATCAGAGACAACGATAGACAGCTGCTCTGATTGGGAACCATACCCGGCCAACAAAGAAATAGAAAACTAGAATTCCACCCAAATCACACCTGACCTAACCAAATAGAGAAATTAAAAGGCTTTCTGCGTAGAGCGTAGAGCTGGCACAGGACCCTCCGGGCTGGAGAGACGCACTGGAGGCCTGGTGCATAGAGCTGGCACAGGGCTTACCGGGCTGGGGAGACGCACTGGAGGCCTGGTGCGTAGAGCTGGCACATGGCTTACCGGGCTGGGCAGACGCACAGGAGACCGGGTGCGTGGAGCTGGCACAGGATATACTGGGCCGTGGAGACGCACCGGAGGTCTGGAGCGCAGAGCTGGCACAACCCGTCTGGCTGGATGCTCACCCTAGCCCGGCAACTGCGGGCGATGGAACAGGACGTACTGGGCTGTGAAGGTGCACCGGGGACACAGGGCGCAGAGCCGGCGCAGGATATCCTGGGCCGAGGAGGCGTACTGGGGTCTGGAGTGTAGAGCTGGCACATCGCGTCCTGGCTGGATGCTCACCCTAGCCCTAGCAACTGCCGGCGCTGGCACAGGACGCACTGGGCTGTAGATGCGTACCGGAGACACAGTACGTGTAACCGCAACGCATGGTGCCTGAAGGGTCACACGCTCCTCAAAGCGACTGTCTTGCTCCAGACTCCAACCCCTCCAAACTCTTTCGTCCCTCTCCACTGCCAACCACTCCTCGCCCAAACGGTCCAAGAATTCCTCCTCGGTCTCGGACTCACCCCTCAGCACCGACGCCCACGTCATCTGCCCCCCCCAATTTTCTTGGGGGGGCTGCCTCTCGGGTTTCCGTCGTGTCCTCTCCTCCTGACCACGCTGCTTGGTCCGTTTGTGGTGGGATCTTCTGTCACGTTCGTCGTTGGAAGGAGACCACCGTGCAGCGCGGTAGACGTACATTTTACTTTATTTTCAAATGACACCAAAAAACAACAAAACACGAAACGAAACGTAAAGCTCTGTAGCGCTAAACAGCAACTATACAAAGACAAGATCCCACAAACTAGGGTGGAAAACAGGCTGCCTAAGTATGATTCCTAATTAGAGACAACGATAGACAGCTACCTCTGATTGGGAACCATACCCGGCCAACAAAGAAATAGAAAACTAGAATGCCCACCCAAATCACACCCTGAACTAACCAAATAGAGAAATAAAAAGGCTCTCTAAGGTCAGTAAATTTCTACTTCAGTAAAAGTCTAAAAGTATTTGGTTTAAAATATACTTAAGTATCAAAAGTAAATGCAATTGATAAAATAAATACTGTCCGACTTTTCTGGAATGTTAACAGTAAAACACTGTAGGATTCACAGTATAATACCATACATGTGTTTTACAGCATTCATGCTGTAGATTGCATTGCATTTTGGGAATACTGTTGTTAACTTTAATTCGGAAGCCTCCTGTAAAAATGTATCTAACATACTGTATTTMTTTTAATAGCTTATACCTACTGTAGATTCAAATGACCCATTTCAGATACCAACGTCATGCTGGTGAGACACATGAAGCTGAGACTATTTTAGTAAACATCTTCTTGAAGCAGTTGAGTCTTATTTATAAGTATATTTATTTCTAGCCAACGTTGAACTACTGCATGTTTCCTCAGCTAACCTAGCTAGATAGCTGGCTAGTTCAAAATGACAAAAGCCATTTCGGTCTGCTCTAAATTGATCGTAAATATCTAGCTGTGCGACCTAGAAAAACATCACACAGAGAATATTGTGATTATAGGCTGTATAGCAGTCTCGGAGTGCCATAGAGAATACACTGAGTGCAGATGTGTTTCCACCATTACTACAGAGAAAATGGCTTGTTTCTAGCAGTTCAAAAGATTACACATATTTTGGGGGGATTGACAGGCAACATTTTACACATAAGACGAGCGAGCCGCTAAAGCTGATGCGAATGACCAGTGCACCATGTTGTATCGAGGTGCCTGCCGAACTAATGTGCAGCGCCACTGGTCAGCTGTAGCCTAACACAGTGTCAGTGGTGGAAACTAGTAAAGCAACACATTTTTCCCCTCCCGGGATTATACAGTATTTCAAGTAGGATAGCAGCCTACCCAAAACATAACTAATATTCGTAGCCATCTAGATATCCTGGACTGATATATTCTACTCAATGGGGAGAGCATAAATGGCAAAAACACTGGGACAGTGTCTTCCTTAGCTGTCACAACCCTGTTTGACTCAGTTCACTTGAATCTCATCTGTGCGGCAAAAAAATCATAGTTTTGTAGGCCAGGAGCGTCCATTTAGCCTCTCCCGCTAAGCATTTGTTTAATAAATAAAACATGTTTTGGATAATGTCATAGTATTAGCTAAACCTGTTCACTTTACCAGTAGTATTTTTTTATTTTACCAGGTAAGTTGACTGAGAACACATTCTCATTTGCAGCAACGACCTGGGGAATAGTTACAGGGGAGAGGAGGGGGATGAATGAGCCAATTGTAAACTGGGGATTATTAGGTGACCGTGATGGTTGAGGGCCAGATTGGGAATTTAGCCAGGACACCGGGGTTAACACCCCTACTCTTACGATAAGTGCCATGGGATCTTTAATGACCTCAGAGGGTCAGGACACCCGTTTAACGTCCCATCCGAAAGACAGCACCCTACACAGAGCAGTGTCCCCAATCACTGCCCTGGGGCATTGGGATCTTTGTTTAGACCAGAGGAAAGAGTGCCTCCTACTGGCCCTCCAACACCACTTCCAGCAGCACCTGGTCTCCCATCCAGGGACTGACCAGGACCAACCCTGCTTAGCTTCAGAAACAAGCCAGCAGTGGTATGCAGGGTGGTATGCACCCTGTATGCAAACATTTGGTGGCACAGCTAGAAAGGAAAATGTTGTGAGGTTAAATAATCTGTGATATTGTGTAGGCTATAGCATTGTAGTTTGATAGGGATTGAAGTACGTGTATCTAGCTGTCTTACTTGTATTTGTTCAATGCCTCAATTGATTTCATAAACAATATTGGATATATGCGGTAGGTTCGAATCAACCCAAGATGTTGAGTCTTGAAGATGGGACTAAGTGCATGCTAAGGTGGCCCAGAGGAAGCCAGCTGTTTGTTCTCAATCCCTATCTTGCCCCATTCTTCCAAGAGCTCACTGAGTTTGAATGAAGACCTCTTGTGAGGTAAGTACACATACACAAACACACACACGACACCAGCTTGATATGTCTCTTGTACCCTGTCTTTTTACCGACAGATTAACAGCCCTGGTGCTCTCTGTCTCTCATTCTATTCTTTATTTTTTTATGCTTGTCCTAGGGGTGAGAAGAGCTGACAAATCAGAATTGAGTTGGTTTGTTAACGAGCCCCATGAGGAACACCTGATACTGTTCTGACTTCTCTCTCCTGGATGCTCTCCGGCCCAAATGTACTGTTGTGTGTTTCACTGCCTCTGGACCCCCTTACCCCAAACAGAGTTGCCCCTGATCAAAGATCGGGCTGCATCACAGCCTGGTATGGCAATTCCACCACCGCAGACTGACACCATGCACTTCAGAGGGTGATTAGTGCAGCCGAACGCACTATTGAGTGTACACTGCCTGCCCTCCAGGACACCTACAACACCACGTGTCGCAGGAAAGCCAAGAAGATCATCAGGGACCTCGGCCATGGCTTGTTTTCCCCTTTTCCATTACTCAGATGCAGGCGGCACAGGAGCATTATGGCAAAAACTGGAAAACTGGCCAATAATGTCTATCCCCAGGCCATCAGCCTGCTGAATAGCCACCACTAACTTATTGTTTTATTTCACTTGGTCCCTACACCCCCTCAATGGTCATTTAGTTTCACTGCTGCTCCCCATATGGTCAATGTCCACCTTAATGGACGTTTATTTATTCATCACTGCTGCAGTTTATGTATATAGTACTATTTCTATGTTTCTTAATACCATTTTCATTGTTTTATTTCACTATTCCTGCATGTTGGAGCTCGGAGCTCTGAATCTGAAGATCTAGGATTGTACCCAATCCCAATTTTAACTCAGTCTCCYTCTCTCTCTGTCTCTCTCTCCCACACAGCCCACACGCACAGGCACACAATATAGTTTTTACATTAGTGTGGTAATGATTCTCTTATTTAGTTGTGTGTTAACTTCTTGTTACTTCTATTGTCAATGCTGCTGTTAATTTGTTTTTAATGTGGTTACCAATTTGAATAAATGTATTCTATGTACAAATGTATAGTTTTTCTTACATTTAGATTTCAGATAAAATTTCACAGTAAATTTACAGCATTATACTGGCACCAGAGTTGCCAGCTTAATACTGTAATTTTGCTCTACAGTACTATTTTCCTTTCAGTAAAACATTACAGCATCCCTGTAAATTTACAGCAAGGATAATGTAATATGTCTTTACAGTAAGGAAAATAGTACTGTAAAACATACAGCATCTCTGCTGTAAAGCAAAATTACAGTATTAAGCTGGCAACAGTTTTACAGTGTACTTGAGTATTAAAAGTAAAGGTATAAATCATTTCAAATTCCTTATATTAAGCAAACCAGATGTCACCATTGTCTTGTTTTTTTAAATTCATGGATAGCCAGGGGCACACTCCAACATTCAGACATCATTTACAAACGAAGCATGTGTGTTTATTGAGTCTGCCATATCAGAGGCAGTAGGGATGATCAGGGATGTTCGGTGTATGAATTAAGTGCATGAATTTGACTATTTTCCTGTCCTGCTAAGCATTCAAGCATTCAAAATGTAAGGAGTACTTTTGGGTGTCAAGGAAAATGAGTGAAAAGTACAATATTTTCTTAACGAATGTAGTGAAGTAAAAGTAACCACAAATTTAAATAGTAAAGTACAGATACCCCCAAAAAACTACTTAAGTAGTATTTTAAAGTATTTTTAATTAAGTACTTTACACCACTGCCCATGCTGACCTATACGTATCTATAACACGGCTAATAACTCGCTAACTATCAAAGTTTATCTACAAATATGTACATGTGCGGCTCTGCGCTCTGAACTGATCTGAAAAGCGCATTCACTGCAGGTGATTGAAAGACCACTAGTGAGCTACCTCCGCCAATATAATTATACTCCTTTGCGCTCTGGCTCTGACTACAACACAATCACAGACTCAGTCTTGCATAGTTAGGCTATAGGCTACAAAAGCTATATTTACATGTATTTATTTTTTTGCCTTTTTAATACTAGGCCTAATATCCTTTTTGTGGAAAGAAGCAGGCTTGCTCTTGCTAATTTACTTAGTGTCAATTAGGCCTAGGCAAAATTAACTCTCTGGGAAAGTTGAGAGAGAGTGTATTGGTGTGATCACTTTGGTCAATGATGATAACATTGTTGCACTGATGCATTGCAAAGGGTTGCACAGGACAGACAGAGATAAGCACAGCAACAAAAAAAGGAGATACAAACCAATTGACAATCATTCGAAAAATGGAAATCACTTGCAAACCACTTGAGCAACGAGGCAAGAAATGACATAATGTAAAATATGTGCAGGATAAACAGCGTTTGTTGTTCAATTGCTACATTTAAATTTGAGTTTCAAAAAAAAAATGTCATTATGTCTACATGTACATTTAATTATTATTTGGATTGTCACTATGACAATGAACACACCCTGAAGCACTGAATGGTCTGTTTAATAGGTCTACTGGTATGGATGCTCGCCAATGTTTATAGGTAAGTATAATTTATCGTTATAGTTATCGTTATAGTTATCGTCCTTGGTGTGGATGGACCTTAGAATGTATGCACAGGTGTGTCTGAGTTGCCTTATCTGGTATGCCTATCAGAGGCAGTAACTGTACATTAAGGAGAACTGCATGGAGCAGCTGCTTCCCTACCATCCGTTTTTTGACTGTTTTATTCTCTTGAAGGTGAGAAGATATCCCATTCCAACCTTTGCCATGAGTCATTGTGCTCCAAAATCGCACATAAAGAAACAACATTAATAATGTGTCAGTTTTCTCTTGTAATAGGTTTGGCTTTTTAAAATGTCTGTCCAACCTAAAGGTACATACAGGGATTTATCCTCACATGGAGCTGTGCTTGTTATAAATGTGAGTAGAGTCTAAGCGTGACATACTGATTCTACTTTATTAACTCAGCTGCGTGTTTCTATCAGAACAGCCTGATGGTTATTACAGATCTACAGTATGCTCATGGCAGGTATACTTTTTTGGCCAATATTCCACACTTCCGTATCGGACTTAGTAAATGAGATTTAAGTGAAATATGTAATGTAAAATGCATATACATTACACAGAGAGTAAGTCCATTCCAGTTACAAGGCAAAAGGAAAGCAGAATGGGATTTATGCATTCAGAACACTTGAAATGTTGCTTTAAATCATGATGAATTTTGGATTTCCATATGCCAGAAAGTTGAGTCTCTATAACCAAAAAAGTTTGCCAAAAGAAAATAGTTATGAACAACAACATTTCCTTAATTGGCAGTGTTCTCTGATCAGGTTATAACCTTATTCTCTTGATGAGTGTTGGCAAATTACATATAATCAATTTAATGAGTTTGACTTCTGTGGTTATTTTACGTTTAGTGTTACTCACACTTGGTAATATCTACTTACAGGTGCTGTCAATAAACAAAGTCTAATTGGATTCTTCTAGTTGTTCTTCCTCTGTAACATATGTCTGTGTCCTGAGAAACTGTTGCAGTATGTCCCTGTAGGGGTGAGTAGAGTGTACACTGGTAATAGTCTACTGCCACCTGGTAGTATTAGGACACATCCATGACACACACCCAGTCCCACACACCTAATAGGCAGAGAAAGACTACAAAGTACACCATACAGCATCAGTGTCACTTATTGCATAGGGGATAGGAAGCACTGGCATGTGTCAGCCACCCAAAGGTGTATCACCAGTTTGGCGTAATTGTGCTGTCGTGTTAAACTGTCACAATGCTTATTAGCAGGGACACTCAAGTGGAGACAGAGAGATGCGCACAGGCCTCTCATCTGTTATCTTTTTCCCTTTCACATCATTAGTGCATGCCACGAGAGAAAGGTGTACTGTAGACCATATACCTGACTTCAGGTCCAAATTAAAAGTGCATGAAAACCATTCAGGGGTGTAGCACAAGTGGGCCTGGGTGGGTGTAGGCACTGGTGGGCCACCCAATCAGATTGAGCAAAAAATATGTTTAAAAAACTGTATACATATATATATATATACAGTGGGGAGAACAAGTATTTGATACACTGCCGATTTTGCAGGTTTTCCTACTTACAAAGCATGTAGAGGTCTGTAATTTTTATCATAGGTACACTTCAACTGTGAGAGACGGAATCTAAAACAAAAATACAGAAAATCACATTGTATGATTTTTAAGTAATTAATTTGCATTTTATTGTATGACATAAGTATTTGATACATCAGAAAAGCAGAACTTAATATTTGGTACAGAAACCTTTGTTTGCAATTACAGAGATCATACGTTTCCTGTAGTTCTTGACCAGGTTTGCACACACTGCAGCAGGAATTTTGGCCCACTCCTCCATACAGACCTTCTCCAGATCCTTCAGGTTTCGGGGCTGTCGCTGGGCAATACGGACTTTCCAGCTCCTCCAAGATTTTGCTATTGGGTTCAAGGTCTGGAGACTGGCTAGGCCACTCCAGGACCTTGAGATGCTTTCTTACGGAGCACTCCTTAGTTGCCTGGCTGTGTGTTTCGGGTCGTTGTCATGCTGGAAAGAACCCAGCCACGACCCATCTTCAATGCTCTTTGAGGGAAGGAGGTTATTGCCAAGATCTCGCGATCCATGGCCCCATCCATCCTCCCTCAATACGGTGCAGTCGTCCTGTCCCTTTGCAGAAAAGCATCCCCAAGAATGATGTTTCCACCTCCATGCTTCACGGTTGGGATGGTGTTATTGGGGTTGTACTCATCCCTTCTTCTCTCCAAACACGGCGAGTGAGTTTAACCAAAAAGCTCTATTTTTGTCCTCATCAGACCAACATGACCTTCTCCCATTCCTCCTCTGGATCATCCAAATGGTCATTGGCAAACTTCAGACGGGCCTGGACATGCGCTGGCTTGAGCAGGGGGACCTTGCGTTGTGTGCAGGATTTTAATCCATGACGGCGTAGTGTGGTTACTAATGGTTTTTCTTTGAGACTGTGGTCCCAGCTCTCTTCAGGTCATTGACCAGGTCCTGCCGTGTAGTTCTGGGCTGATCCCTCACCTTCCCATGATCATTGATGCCCCACAAGGTGAGTCTTGCATGGAGCCCATACCGAGGGTGATTGACCGTCATCTTCAACTTCTTCCATTTTCTAATAATTGCGCCAACAGTTGTTGCCTTCTCACCAAGCTGCTTGCCTATTGTCCTGTAGCCCATCCCAGCCTTGTGCAGGTCTACAATTTTATCCCTGATGTCCTTACACAGCTCTCTGGTCTTGGCCATCGTGGAGAGGTTGGAAGTCTGTTTGATTGAGTGTGTGGACAGGTGTCTTTTATACAGGTAACGAGTTCAAACAGGTGCAGTTAATACAGGTAATGAGTGGAGAAACAGGAGGGCTTCTTAAAGAAAAACTAACAGGTCTGGTGAGAGCCGGAATTCTTACTGTTGTGTAGGTGATCAAATACTTATGTCATGCAATAAAATGCAAAATTAATTACTTAAAAATCATACAATGTGATTTTCTGGATTTTTGTTTTAGATTCCGTCTCTCACAGTTGAAGTGTACCTATGATAAAAAGTACAGACCTCTACATGCTTTGTAAGTAGGAAAACCTGCAAAATCGGCAGTGTATCAAATACTTGTTCTCCCCACTGTATATATATATATATATATATATATATATATATATATATAAAGCTCTTTATTTGTCAGTGTTCCAAACAGGACATTATTTGAATTTTTACCTAAAAGTAAGCTGTGCACTGGGTTAGTCAGATTTGATGAAATATGACACAAAAGATGAACTGGAATGACATTCATTCTCATGGGATGGGTTGCCAAAAATAACTAACTGAAAGCAACACCCCCAATAAATCACAAATATTACTGCATTGGGGCATGTCACTGTGCTTCTATGGCTATATACACCATGCCACTGCCTATTTGATTTGTTCATTTTGCAAACAAGACAGCTCATAATCCATTGCCTTTATCACTGTCAACACACCTACCTATATTTGCAGCTTTAATTATCTTTAATGCAACATTTTCTCTCAGCCTCATGTCAATATGTATAGAATAGCATGAGATGAGCTATAAAACTAAACATTTTCCTCTCTGCCCCATGGCAAAATGTGTAGAATTGGAGGAAATGCAGAAGCATTTTCTCTCAGACGCATGCCAAATTGTGTAGAATACCATATAAAGCTGCAGATTATTCTCTTTGCCCCATGGCAAAATGGGTAGAATTGTTTAGAATAAGGTGAAGATGGAAAAACAGTAGCTTGCTTCTATTAGTTTACCAATAAACGAAACATTTTCTAAAGAAAAGACGTTGAAGGTATTTTAATATGTTACATTTTGTCACTTGGTTTCAGCAAGTCATCACTATCCAGGCTGTATCACAACCGAGTCCCATAGGGCGACGTGCAATTGGCCCAGTGTCGTCTGGGTTTGGCCGGTGTAGGCCATCATTGTAAATAAGAATTTGTTCTTACCTGACTTGCCTAGTTAAATAAAGGTGAAATAAAAAAATATTTTAAAAATAACATATGCAACCCACAACAACACCTATTCGTACTAACAGAGCACAAAGTCTTAATTAATTATGAAGTGTGATACCACCCCCACAACATTGGGACCCCCTTGAAAGGAGAGGGGATAAGGTGAGCGGGTAGCTGTTGGTTTGGAATTGAGTTGATATCTACTACAAGTCCTGCATTGATACTACAGCCGCTGACTGCATGGCCAATCATTTGGGAACCAAATTGAACATGCAGAAACCAGGCTATCAAATGAAATCCAATCATATTTGAAATCATTAAACACAATTGTTATTGGAGAACAGCAACCAAATGTAATCCCTATGAACGTCGTAATGATCACAGTAGAGAATGAAATGTCAGCCATGGTGGTATTTCTATAATATAACCGTGGTGGCATTCACAGGGATCTAAGCAATCAGAGAGCAATGTGGGGTTAGGGCACACCTGGAGGCTCTTTGTTCCATGGAATGCAAAACAAATTCTTAAACAGATATTACAGTAGTCGAACAATAAACACGATGTTCATCCTCAGCGGCATTGCCAACTGAAAGTATTTTTTCTATAAGCACTGGCAACAACAGCTAGTTAAAGTGTGTTAATCCTTGATCTGATTAATCAATTATCAGCTATGTAAATAGTTAGCCTATTGCTCTTATCCCCAATAGTATCTGATATTCTATCTACTGTTCTATACTGAAACATTTAATTCACATGAATGATTTTATCCCAGTCAATAGAAAACTAAATCCTCAATCTTTGCAACGTCATTCAATTAAATGTGATATGACATTCTTTCAATAGTCTGAAAATAAATTTGTATGTGACAGGTTTAGAGTGAGATATACTGTACTCCCAAGCTCTTCATTAGCTTCGGCCTTCACACCCCACTTGAGTAATTCATGCTAACAAGTACTGACAGAGCAGGCTAATCCTACTGCTACATGTCAGTTTCGTGACTTTTGAGATTTGCTGTTGTAGAAACATTTCTATTATTTTTTGTTTTAGATCATCCAGGAACATAACATTCTTTAAAAAATGGTTGCTCACAATGTAAAAAACTTTGTGATTTCTGTCTGTAAATGTGACCCACCATCTCTTTTCAGTTTTATGTTCCAAAATTTGAAATTGGGTTTTTATGTTGGATAAAAGTACAGACTCAGAGCTTCAGAATAGCATATTTCGTTGGAGGAAATAGCACTGTCGTTCAGAATAGCACTGTCGTTGGAGGAAATATAGGGAAGTGATGCTGATGTAAAAGTTGACAAATTTATAATCCCATTTCGGAGAATGGTTTGTGTCCAGTCTGGGGGAAGCTTTCACATCTCTGGGAGGAAGGACGTCAACATTGCATAGCAGCTGAAACTGTCACGTCTACTCTCGCTACAACCCTTCGGCACTCAACGTCGCCGGTCTACTAACCACCGGTCCACTAACCACCGGTCCTGGCAACCCATCATTATGCACACCTTGCAACCATCATTACCCACACCTGCGCCTCATCATTAGGCATCTTCCCTGATTACTCCCCCTTTATCTAGCATGGTTTCTGTGTTCATGTTCAGACGCTACTCTTGTTCATGTAGTCACTCTGTTTGGTCCTATTAAACATACCGACTGCACCTGCTTCCTGACTCCCTGCGTCTTCATTACAGAAACCTGTTTCCATCCAAGTGAAAGCTCCTTGGCCACAACAACTTTAAGCTCCAGATAATTGAAGCTGTAAAGGAGGAAAGCAGACAAAAATAGACAAGACATTAAAAGCTTGTATAGCAGAAATAACATTCATTGACCCACAAATTCAATAATCTCAAATCCAGTTGACAATGAGCAATTGGGAGGCCGGTGTCTTTCCAGAGTGGTCACGCTCCACACGAGAGCTATTTTGTCTATCACCTCATTCACTGGGCACCTGTGATATGCCACTTTGTCAAGCGGCAGCCGTGCTCTGCCGTTCACATGCCGTTTTCCTCTTTTTTTTATTATTTAACCTCTATGGGATCGGTGTCCCTAAACCGGGACAACTGTTGCTCAGTATGCGATAATGTGACTAGAAAACGTTGTTTACAACAGCCAACTTTCCGGGATACAGACATGTCTAAATATGKGAAGAAAGCTTACATCCTTGTTAACCTAACTGCAGTGTCCAATTTACAGTAGCTATTACAGAAAAAAAATACCATTGCTATTGTTTGAAGATAGTGCACGACAACAAAACACTTTTATCACGGCAACTGGTTTGATACATAATGTACTTACATCCAGTCTTACATCATGCTCTGATTTATCATCCTGAGGGTCCCAGAGATAAAATGCAGTTGTAGTTTTGTTTGAAAAAATACATGTTTAAATTCAAATGTAGGAACTGGATTCTAACGTTTGGCTCCACACCGGGGTGTCCGGCCATCTAGATGTGTGAAGGTTAGTGTATTTTCTGTAGGGAAGCTAATGATCCGTCATGTATGACATTCCTGGGAGTGTGTAACCTAAAACAATTTATTACCATAGCATTTGTGTATGTTCTCTATAGTAATGTACTTGAAAATGTATAAATTGCCCAATTCGGCACATTTGGGCAATCTCCTGGCAGACTTGATGCAAAGTATTGCAACTTTGCACACATACTGCTATCTTGTGAACTAAATCTAAATGACACCTAGGCTCCTATCTTAATGTATGGCTTTTCCCTTGCATTTCAAAGTTGATGGAACAAAATGTTTTTTGAAAATACTTTTTTTGGTTTGTATTATCTTTTACCAGATCTAATGTGTTATATTCTCCTACATCAATTTCACATTTCCACAAACGTCAGTGTTACCTTTCAAATGGTATCAAGAATATGTTTTTCCATATTTTAGGCAATTCTTTTTTTAATTGGTCCAATCCTTAAGATAAATTGGATGCCATGTCCATTTGAAAAATGGTTTGTGATTTCCTGTAAGTATTTCAAGTACTGTAAATTATTATATGTGTGCAAAATATATCAGATAACAAGGGCCAGTCCTGGTTCTCTGGATTAACAGGTGACAAAAAAATATATTTCTATTGACAGGCTTCTCACAGTGAAATGGCAACAAAAGGGACATAGTAATCAAAGTGACGTAGTAAAGGAATCAAATAAGTGACATTGTAAATATACAACAATTACAAAATAAGACTAATCTAAATAAAGTACAACATGCAGATTGCTTATAGTGTAATAAGTGCCTGTGTGTAGATGGTGTAGAGGAATCAGGCGCAGGACAACAGATATGAGTAATCAACGTATTTACTCAAGATTCACCAACTACAACACAAAATAACGAGCCCAACAATAACAGACCGTAATACAAAACAATCACTCACAAACAAACATGGGGGAACAGAGGGTTAAATAATGAACAAGTAATTGGGGAATTGAAACCAGGTGCATAAGACAAAGACAAAACCTTTGGAAAATGAAAAGTGGATCGGTGATGGCTAGAAGGCCGGTGACGTCGACCGCCGAACGCCGCCCGAACAAGGAGAGGGACTGACTTCGGCGGAAGTCGTGACATATAGGCATATAGTACGGACATTGTTCGCCCATCTGCAGAATAACTACAGTGCATTAGCAGCATAGAATTATATCATTCTATTTATTTATATTGTGCCGTTAGGTGACATAACTATTTCTTTGGTCCTGGAGATTATAGTGATTTAAGTGTGTCTATGAATAAATGGTAAATGTGTGGTAGGGTGCAATAGTCAGCCCAGGGTTCAGCCCAGGGTTCAGTCTCGTGGCTTGGGCATAGAGGCTGACTTTGAGATAGGGGATCCAAGACTTGATGATAACACTCACTGCAGCGAATCCCTCTCCCCTCTGCACCACCTTCTCCCACCTTCATGATCGGAGGCCCCTTTCAGGTAACGGGTGACATGAATCTGGACCCCTTCATCCGTGGCATCCCAGGTTGCAGGGTTGTTCGGAATGGCTCCTATACACAAAGAAAGAACATTGAGTTACATTTGAATTGCAGAAGGTCTTACACAACTAGTAAAAAACTTAAAAGTAACAGTAATTTAACATTATCAAAACTTACCGTGAAGAATAGTCTTTAGAAACAACTCATTGAAACAGGCCTTATCCCCTGCACCAGTCCAGGTTGTGGCGATGGCAAGCCAGTTTGACAGAATGCAAGGTAGCATCCGCCACACTGCTGACTTCAGGTTCTTGGCACCCTTTATACCCATACACCTAAGCTACGAATGTAAAAGTAATGACATACTATGGAATGACGCACTATGTTTACATATATCCCTYCCCAACCCCCTATATTTTATATCAATTGATTGTGACAGTCTGTAAAGATGGATGTCACATTTCTAGTATTTAAACTCAGAAAAAAAGAATTGTCCCTTTTTCAAGACCCAGTCTTTCAAAGATAATTCGTAAATATCCAAATAACTACACAGATCTTCATTTTAAAGGGTTTAAACACTGTTTCCCATGCTTGTTCAATGAACCATAAACAACTAATGAACATAACGGTCGTTAAGACACTAACAGCTTACAGATGGTAGGCAATTAAGGTCACAGTTATGAAAACTTAGGACACTAAAGAGGCCTTTCTACTGACTCTGAAAGATGCCCAGGGTCCCTGCTCATCTGCATGAACGTGCCTTAGGCATGCTGCAAGGAGGCATGAGGACTGCAGATGTGGCCATGGCAATAAATTTCAATGTCCGTACTGTGAGACGCCAAAGACAGCGCTATAGGGAGACAGGACAGACTGTCCTCGCAGTGGCAGACCACATGTAACAACACTTGCACAGGATCGGTACATCCGAACATCACACCTGCAGGACAGGTACAGGATGGCAACAACAACTGGAACGCACAAGGAACACTAGGAACGCACAATCCCTCCATCAGTGCTCAGACTGTCCGCAATAGGCTGAGAGAGGCTGGACTGAGGGCTTGTAGGCCTGTTGTAAGGCAGGTCCTCACCAGACATCACCGGCAACAATGTCACCTATAGGCACAAACCCACCGTTGCTGGGCCAGACAGGACTGGCAAAAAGTGCTCTTCAATGACGAGTCGCGGTTTTGTCTCACCAGGGGTGATGGTCGGATTCGCGTTTATCCTCGAAGGAATGAGCTTTACACCGAGGCCTGTACTCTGGAGCGGGATTGAATTGGAGGTGGAGGGTCCGTCATGGTCTGGGGCAATGTGTCACAGCATCATCGGACTGAGCTTGTTGTCATTGCAGGCAATTTCAATGCTGTGCGTTACAGGGAAGACATATTCCTCCCTCATGTGATACCCTTCCTGCAGGCTCATCCTGACATGACAACGCCACCAGCCATACTGCTCGTTCTGTGCGTGATTTCCTGCAAGACAGGGATGTCAGTGTTCTGCCATGGCCAGCGAAGAGCCTGGATCTCAATCCCATTGAGCACATCTGGGACCTGTTGGATTGGAGGGTCGAGGGCTAGGGCCATTCCCCCCAGAAATGTCTGAGAACTTGCAGGTGCCTTGATGGAAGAGTGGGATAACATCTCACAGCAAGAACTGGCAAATCTGGTGCAGTCCATGAGGAGGAGATGCACTGCAGTACTTAATGCAGCTGGTGGCCACACCAGACACTGACTGTGACTTTTGATGTTGACCCCCCCCACAAATATTTACACATGTTAAGTTTGCTGAAAATTAACGCAGTTGACAGTGAGAGGACGTTTATTTTTTTACAGGTAATATAAAGGCCATATATTCAAATTCTGAGCACAGGAATTTAGAACATGCTGCTGTCACACCAGGTTACAATGGTCACAACACCATGGTCAAAGTTGAATGTCTCTTGCTCCTTCATGGAAAAAGCAATGGCTATATAAAATTCTGAGCACACTTACATATTATTCCAGTGCTAGCCTCTCTACATTGGCTTCCTGTTAAGGAAAGGGCTAACCATCACAGCATTACATGGGCTGGCTTCTGCCCATCTTTCCGATTTGGTCCTGCCGTACAAACCTACACGTACGCTATGGTCACAAGACGCAGGCCTCCTTACTGTCCCTAGAATTTCTAAGCAAACAGCTGGAGGCAGGGCTTTCTCCTATAGAGCTCAATTTTTATGGAATGGTCTGCCTATCCATGTGAGAGACATAGACTCGGTCTCGACATTTAAGTCTTTATTGAAGACTCATCTCTTCAGTAGGTCCTATGATTTAGTGTAGTCTGGCCCAGGAATGTGATGGTGAACAGAAAGGCACTTGAGCAACGAACAACTCTTGCTGTCTCTGCCTGGCTGGTTCCCCTCTCTCCACTGGGATTCTCTGCCTCTAACCCTATTACAGGGGCTGAGTCACTGGCTTACTGGTGCTCTTCCATGCCGTCCCTAGGAGGGGTGCGTCACTTGAGTGGTTTGATTCACTGACATGATCTTCCTGTCTTGGGTTGTGCTGTGGGGGAGATCTTCGTGGGCTATACTCGGCCTTGTCTCAGGATGGTAAGTTGGTGGTTGAAGATATCCCTCTAGTGGTGTGGGGCTGTGCTTAGGCAAAGTGGGTGGGGTTGTATCCTGCCTGTTTGGCCCTGTCCGGGGGTATCATCGGACGGAGCCACAGTGTCTCCCGACCCCTCCTGTCTCAGCTTCCAGTATTTATGCTGCAATAGTTTGTGTCGGGGGGCTAGAATCAGTCTGTTACATCTGGAGTATTTATCCTGTCTTATCTGGTATCCTGTGTGAATTTAAGTATGCTGTCACTAATTCTCTCTTTCTTTCTCTTGGAGGACCTGAGCCCTAGGACCATGCCTCAGGCCTGATAACTCCTTGCTGTCCCCCGTCCACCTGGTTGTGCTGCTGCTCCAGTTTCAACTGTTCTGTCTGCGACTATGGAACCCTGACCTGTTCACCGGATGTGCTAACTGTCCCAGACCTGCTGTTTTCAACTCTCTAGAGACAGCAGGAGCGGTAGACATCTTGAAAGGAAGCCCTGTCCCTTCAAACTCAACTTCTTCATTTTCCAGACAGAAACTGGAGACTGTTTGGCTTCTTCTTCCCGAAAGTTTATTCCAATGAGAAACGTTCAGCAAAACAAACTGCCATTGCCCACATATTGCTAAATTGTTCCAAGGATTGGCCAGAACTGGGCGTTTGACCTTTTTTAAATGTGAGGCCTTCAACGTTGATTTGGATAGAAATGTACTTAAATGTCTGCAAGTCTGGGACTTCTAACGGCTGGGACAGTATGCCATGCTCAACTCCAGAACGGTGAAATATAGTGGCTTGCGAAAGTATTCACCCCCCTTGGCATTTTTCCAATTGTGTTGCCTTACAACCTGGTATAAAATGTTTTTGGGGGGGTTGTATCATTTGATTTACACAACATGCCTACCACTTTGAAGATGCAAAATATTTTTTATTGTGAAACAAACAAGAAATAAGACAAAAAAACAGAAAACATGAGCGCGCATAACTAGTCACCCCCCCCAAAGGCAAAAACTTTGTAGAGCCACCTTTTGCAGCAATTACAGCTGCAAATCTTTTGGGGTATGTCTCTATAAGCTTGGCACATCTAGCCACTGTGATTTTTGCCCATTATTCAAGGCAAAACTGCTCCAGCTCCATCAAGTTGGATGGGTTCCGCTGATGTACAGCAATCCTTAAGTCATACCACAGATTCTCAATTGGATTGAGGTCTGGGCTTTGACTAGGCCATTCCAAGACATTTAGATGTTTCCCCTTAAACCACTCGAGTGTTGATTTAGCAGAATGGTGTTCTTGGGGTGATGAGAGGTTTTGGATTTGCGCCAGACATTGCATTTTCCTTGATGGCCAAAAAGCTCAATTTTAGTCTCATCTGACCAGAGTACCTTCTTCCATATGTTTGAGGAGTCTCCCACATGCCTTTTGGCGAACACCAAACGTGTTTGCTTAATTTTTTCTTTAAGCAATGGCTTTTTTTCTGGCCACTCTTCCATAAAGCCCAGCTCTGTGGAGTGTACGGCTTAAAGTGGACCTATGGACAGATACTCCAATCTCCGCTGTGGAACTTTGCAGCTCCTTCAGGGTTATCTTTGGTCTCTT
Source organism: Salvelinus sp. IW2-2015 (assembly GCF_002910315.2). Classification (NCBI taxonomy): domain Eukaryota; kingdom Metazoa; phylum Chordata; class Actinopteri; order Salmoniformes; family Salmonidae; genus Salvelinus; species Salvelinus sp. IW2-2015. The sequence goes on from NC_036845.1 coordinate 23,821,918, forward strand.
TGTTACCTCTCTGATTAATGCCCTCCTTGCCTGGTCCGTGAGTTTTGGTGGGTCGCCCTCTCTTGGCAGGTTTTTTTGTGGTGCCATGTTCTTTAATTTTGTTTATATTGGATTTAATAGTGCTCCGTGGGATGTTCAAAGTTTCAGCTTTTTTTTTATAACCCAACCCTGATCTGTACTTCTCCACAACTTTGTCCCTGACCTGTTTGGAGAGCTCCTATGTCTTCATTGTGCCGCTTTCTTGGTGGTGCCCCTTGCTGACTGGTGTTGCAGACTCTGGGACCTTTCAGAACAGGTGTATATATACTGAGATCATGTGACAGATCATGTGACACTTAGATTGCACACATATGGACTTTATTTAACTAATTATGTGACTTCTGAAGGTAATTGATTGCACAATATCTAATTTAGGGACTTCATAGCAAAGGAAGTGAATAGATATGCATGCACCACCTTTCCGTTTTTATTTTTTTTAATTTTTTTAAACAAGTTATTTTCATTTCACTTCACCAATTTGGAGTTTTTTGTGTATGTCCCTTAGATGAAATCCAAATAAAAACCATTTAAATTACAGGTTGTAATGCTACAAAATAGCAAACATTCCAAGGGGGGTGAATACTTCAAGGCACTGTATACCACCAGGGAGTTTATTTCCTGTGCCAAAAGGSTGACTACCTTCCGCACTAGGTAGCCTAGTGGTTGGGGGGATGTCAGCCTTTGAACTGTGACCACAGATAGTGGAGGGTAAACTCAAACTAACCTCTTTTTTACCCTCCTCTAACAAGTAATGTTATTTGCGTTAGAAATACTGTACATAGACTGCTGAGGAACAGTGGGAAAGTAATTATGCTTTGGAAGTTGATTAACTTGTAACTCCACTGAAGAAAATGGGATTTGAATGTTTTGGTACACCTACTGGAAAGCTCTTCTTTGTCTACATCCGTTTCAGCATCGGTCACACCCTCTTAAGCCTTAGTCCCACCCATCTCTTTAAGGATTTACGTGAGGCCATGTGCTTAACCTCTCTTGGGTACGTGAGACGTTAGCGTCCCACCTCTTCAACAGCCAGTGAAACTGCTGGGCGCCAAATTYAAATACAGAAATACTCATTATAAAAATTCAGAAAACAAAACATATTTTACATAGGTTTAAAGATTAACTTCTTGTGAATCCAACCACGGTGTCAGATTTAAAAAATGCTTTACGGCGAAAGCATACCTTACAATTATTTGAGAACATAGCCCACTAGACAAATCATTACAAACAGTAACCAGCCAAGTAGAAGAGTTAAACAAGTCAGAAATAGAGATAAAATGAATCCCTTACCTTTGATGATCTTCATATGGTTGCACTCAGTAGACATTCATTTACTCAATAAATGTTCCTTTTGTTCGATAAAGTCTCTTTATATCCAAAAACCTCTGTTTTGTTTGCGCGTTTTCTTCAGTAATTCACAGGCTCAAACGCAGTCAAAACAGGCAGACAAAAAAATCCAAATTGTATCCGTAAAGTTCATAGAAAAATGTCAAACGATGTTTATATTCAATCCTCAGGTTGTTTTTAGCCTAAATAATCGATAATATTTCAACCGGACAATAACGTTGTCAATTTAAAAGGTAAACAAGAAAGGCACTCTCTCGGTCTCACGCATGAAAAAGCTCTGTGACACTTTAGGGTCCACTCATTCAGACTGCTCTTACTTACTAATTTTTCAGAATATAAGCCTGAAACAATTTCTAAAGACTGTTGACATCTAGTGGAAGGCATAGAAACGGCAATTTGAGTCATAAGTCAATGGATACTGTAATGGCATTGAATAGAAAACTACAAAACCAACATTTTTCTCAGGTTTTCGCCTGCCAAATCAGTTCTGTTATACTCACAGACACTATTTTAACAGTGTTGGAAACTTTAGAGTGTTTMTATCTAAATCTACCAGTTATATCATATCTTCTGGGCCCGAGAAGCAGGCAGTTTAATTTGGGCATGCATTTCATCCAAAATTCCGAATGCTGCCCCATACCCTAGAGAAGTTAACAGAGTGAGTATGGTAGTGTACTAAACAACCAAAGATTTCAAGTCTAAAGACTGGTTTATACTACATCTATTGACATGTCTGTAGAGAGTTGTCACATTGACATCATGACATCATTCTATTCTATTGTCAACCGACAACAAACGTGTCATAAAAAAGTATAAACACAAAAACGACAGGCTGCATGACACCCATTCATTTAAAAATGAATTTAGTATATGTCAATCTAGCAAACCAGGCAACTAAAGGCAACTTTCTAAACAATGTCTTGGTTTGTTTCTAGCTTGTTAGCTGGTTAGCCAGTTCAAATAATGACCATATCATATAGCTGACAACGTCTTAACTTTAGATCATTTGTATTCATTATTACAGGAAAATGAACTCACAAAAATATCATTATTTAAGTTAATGGTGAGATAATTACAGAAAATAGCTTACGGTTGTGAGTGTAACAAAATAAAAGCAGGGCATTCCACCATAGAATTGTTGAACTTGGACTCTCTCGTTGGCCTAACTTTATATCATAATTTGACTTTGGTGCAGGTCATGTTGTTCTTCACATTAACATCTCTGGTAAACACACACTATATCAAATTAAATGAAAGTTTATTTGTCACATGCACAGGATACAGAAGGTGTAAACACTACTGTGAAATGGTTCATTGCATAGTGGAGTCTTTTGTTTAGACATGTAGCTAGCTAGCTAGCTAGCAAAACAATTAACCATAATCCCTACTCATAACGTTACTACCTGCATGAATCTGCAGGTAGCTAACGCTAACCAACTACGTTCAATGTTAGCCAGGTAGCTAACATTAGGCTATAACTAGCAATGCAAATGGCGCTGCGATACGAATAATATTACTACACAAATCATACACAGATCATAGTTACCACTATGAAGTGGTGATGCACGACATATTACAAGTTTCTTGAAACAAGTCACATTTACATTGCAAGTGGCAACATGGACTTTGGCTTCAATTTGAACATAGTTTGAAACAATAAACATGCCATGAAATTAAATTAACATTGGAATGTAGGCAATGTATTAATTAATGGCATCAACATAAGTTTAGAATTGGCTTCATGATCACAGACAATTTCACCCTTAATGACAGTAATCAACACTGTGTGAAGCAGTTTAGGGAGTGGCATCTCTTTAACAAAGGAACTGGAAAAGTTACTAGGAATTGTTGGTATTGCCTCAAATATAGCCTAGTATATAGAACAAAGGGAAAAAATGTAGGCTATTAATGGCTTTAAATGACGAGACAGTCATTGTTGCGAGTAACCAGTCTTGTGCTATCTTACACACATAGCATTGACTGTTACAGCTATAATTGACTGCTTGACTGCTACACTCAACCTGCTTCCAGCAATCAATGACAATGCAGATAACTACAAGATAACTAGCTAGATTTAGCAAACATTTAGCTTCATAATTAGCAGCTTGCTAGATTCAAATTGTATTAATCTAGCTGGCCAGCTAGTTGAATTTGCTAAAAACGGCCTTGAAATCTATAATCCAATCGCTAACTATTTAGCTCTCATTTCATCGTGGCTAGCTAGCAAGCCAATTTAGCATGTGTCCTAATCACTTAAACCTGCACTGCGTAACTACATGTGTACAGATGTTTTTTTGAGACCTTTCTTGCAAGAATGGAGTATTTTTCTTGTTTTTAAAACAATATCTCAGAAACACCAGCTCTCGTTGTTTGTTGCCGCTGGGATTACGTACGCTMAACATCCGCTCTGACACTTTGTTGTTGTGTTATCTAGTGGAAACCCAGTGTAGCGAATTTTGACTTTGTGGCTATGGTAACTAGTGACAACCAATAGAGTCGGGAAATTTGAGATGGTGGACTCCGAGGCGATAACAGTTATGGACAAGATTGAAGAGCAACAATGTCTTCAGAACAGTTACTAAAAATGTTATGTTATAATATTCAAGTTGTCAATGTGAAGGTAGCTACCTAACTTAGGTAACTACATGGTTGATAATAACTACCGTGATTTTACCAGCCTTGTACTAGATAACAATATGACGATAGCTTTAGTACATTGGTTATCACACTTGCGTAAAAAAAGCTATGTAATATAATGCATTTTGACTATCATAGCACTGCATTTATGGAAAATAACCTTGGCTTTGGCAAGTCCTTTGCTAATTACATTACTGGGATGGCCCCTTGATTCTTGAGAGCTATGGCTATGAAGATGTATATTGATTGTAGAAGTATAATTTTTGTCATAGCTCTGTATTCATTGGAAATAACCTTGGCATGCATTCAATCCTTTGCCCTTCTGACTCCTAGCTATAGTAGCTAGCTAAGAAAATTACTGGGGATGGCCTCTTGATTCTTGAGAGCTATGGCTAAGAAGATGTCTATGGCTTGTAGTAGAAGTGTTACACTCGACTCTTCTGTATGAAAATCCTTATTAGATATACATAAAATTCCATGTAGAGAACGTTACAATCCTAATAACTTGTGTAGATTGTTGCGGAAATTCTAATCAATAATGAGAAGAGAAAAGTCAATCACCAATCAGGATATTACTTTATTTTTATAAAGCATGCTGTTGGTCATACAAAATGTATTTACAAAAGCCAGGCCCAGCCAGAGATTCTGCACCTGGTCATATGTACATAGTTTTTTTCCACTTCCTCAACTCAACAGGACCTACAGAGGATTGTGAATCAGTTATATCAGTGTGAGAGAAAGGGTTATGAGCAGGAAGTGAAACCATCTGTAACACAGGGGCCTCCATGGAGACAGCCGCTGCCTTAGCTGCCAAGTCAGCCATATCATTACCTTTGGAGACAGGGTCAGAAGAATTAGTATGAGCGAGGTTCTTCAGAACTTCAGAAGGGAGCAAAATAGCCTTTAGTATGTTATCAACAGGTTTTGATTGTCTTACCAGAGGTCCAGAAGCCACGCTGTTTCCACAGAGTACCAAAATAATTTACCACACTAAAGGCATATCTGCTATCTGTATAGATAGTAGCAGACTGGCATTTAGCTAATATGCAAGCTCTGGTGAGTGCAAAGAGTTCTGCTGCTTGAGCAGAAAGGTGGGAGGGTAATTTAGCACTTTCCAGTGTGGTTGAGGCAGTACTAACCGCATATGCAACCAATGGTTCTCCTTCTTTAGAACGCTGAGCCATCTACAAACAGTTCCAAATCAGCCTTTTGCAAAGGGACATCAGTTAAGTATGATCTTAGTTTAGATACAAGCTCCACCAGAGCAACAGTCGTGCGGCTCTCCATCGTCCTCGGTAGGCAACAAAGTAGCAGGATTTAACACAGTGCACCTCTTCAGGGTCACATGAGACATTGTCAGAAGAACATTCTGATAATGGAGCAGTCGAGATGGTGTTAGATGGGCCGTCTTTACCTGTGAAATAAGAGCATATACAGCATGAGGCACATGTACAGTGAGTTCACATATGGCAAAAAAGTCTGCACAAGTCAGCACAGCTTCAGTAGCAGCAGCCACAGCTCTCAAACAACAAACCAGATCTCTTGCCACACTGTCCAGCTGTTTGGAATAATACCCAACAGGTCGCTGCTTTCCTCCATGATCCCATTTTTCCTCACAAACAAATAGGTTAAAATGTTTAGAATGGTCAGGGAGCCCCAGACAGGGAGAAGTAGTCATGAGTTGTTTTAGTCTGGACAGAGCAGTCAGTCCCTCCGGTGTCCACTTAATTTTGTCATTCATGGCCATAAATAAGGTCAGAAAGCGGGTGCACCACCTCAGCATAGTCAGGTAACCACGCCATACCAGTCAATGAAATCATGTGTTGTTTAGTAACCGGCTGTGGGACGGAGAGAATAGCCTGTATCCTCTCTGTACACAGCTGCCTGCCATAGGGAGTGATGTCATGACCTAGATACTTGACTGTCTGTGAAACCAACTCTAACTTCTTCTTTGAAACGTTGTGGCCATTCTCAGCGAGAAATATCAACAGAGCACGAGTATCAGTTTCACAAGCTTTCATTGAGCTGGAGCACAACAACAAATCATCCACATACTGAATCAGAGTGCTGCCCTCAGGGGGTATAAAATCCTCCAGATTTTGTGCTAAAGCCACTGACAAAAATTATGGGGGGATTCCACGTACCCCACTGTCCATGTACATCTCTTATTGAGAATTGTGAAGGCGTACCAGAACTGAGATTCTAATGCCACAGGAATACTGAAAAACGCATTACCCAAATCAATCATAGAGAACCACTCTGCTGTGGGTGGTACCGCCCCCAACAGAGTAGTAACATTAGGAACCACAGAGGCACAGGAAAAAACTCCATCGTTTACAGGCCTTAAGTTCTGGGCAAATCTCCAGTCACCTGAATGTTTTCCAACAGGCAAGTTAGGGGTGTTACAGGGTGATTCTGGACAGGGAATTAAAGCACCATTGGCTAACAGAGATGCATGAACATGGGTAATACCTGCTATTGCCTCCCTACTGAGTGGATACTGTGCTCTAAATGGGTGCCTGGTATCTTTAGGAGTGGAATACCAAATGGAGGACTACCATTTGCTCAGTTCCCTTCATTCTCCCAAAATCATACTTGTCCCTTGCCCATAGGCATTCAGGGACCCCTCTCAGGAGGAGTGAGTCTTCACTCAACAACATGATATTGGTAGAAAACTGGGTGGATAACAGCTTGTGTGCTAGGTGAATAAGTTGACCCATCAGGGCGCATCTCCCAGTCAATAGCATCAACCAAGCATTTCATCCACATACCAGTATGCGCCCTTTCTACTCTGATTTCGCCAGGGACACATTACATTTACATTTAAGTCATTTAGCAGACGCTCTTATCCAGAGCGAATTACAAATTGGTGCATTCACCTTATGATATCCAGTGGAACAACCACTTTACAATAGTGCATCTAACTCTTTTAAGGGGGGGGGGGGTTAGAAGGATTACTTTATCCTATCCTAGGTATTCCTTAAAGAGGTGGGGTTTCAGGTGTCTCCGGAAGGTGGTGATTGACTCCACTGACCTGGCGTCATGAGGGAGTTTGTTCCACCATTGGGGTGCCAGAGCAGCGAACAGTTTTGACTGGGCTGAGCGGGAACTGTACTTCCTCAGAGGTAGGGAGGCGAGCAGGCCAGAGGTGGATGAACGCAGTGCCCTTGTTTGGGTGTAGGGCCTGATCAGAGCCTGAAGGTACGGAGGTGCCGTTCCCCTCACAGCTCCGTAGGCAAGCACCATGGTCTTGTAGCGGATGCGAGCTTCAACTGGAAGCCAGTGGAGAGAGCGGAGGAGCGGGGTGACGTGAGAGAACTTGGGAAAGTTGAACACCAGACGGGCTGCGGCGTTCTGGATGAGTTGTAGGGGTTTAATGGCACAGGCAGGGAGCCCAGCTAACAGCGAGTTGCAGTAATCCAGACGGGAGATGACAAGTGCCTGGATTAGGACCTGCGCCGCTTCCTGCGTGAGGCAGGGTCGTACTCTGCGAATGTTGTAGAGCATGAACCTACAGGAACGGGTGTGTGGTGCACTATCCTCAAACAGGTAGAGCTCTTTTTATGCAGGGGTTAGATTAACCCCTAAAGCACAGAAATCACTGCTACAGTATAAACCTTCACACAGTACTGACTCATCCTGTAATGTAGCACACAGCCATTGTTTCACATAATGGAGATCTCTTGTCAATGGTGAAAAATGGGAGTTGCAATGTAAGGCTGCTTCAGACATGAAACTGCCCTCGTGGCCCCAATGGGTGTTAGTCATTGAGAAAACAAGCAATATTGGGCACCTCATTATCATCATCCCATGCATAATACCAGTCACAAAACTCAGACATTAACATCAATTGCTCCCCCTCTTCATGAATAACGGTTAAACCGGTTTGGCCACATGTTATGTTCATACCCAGTTTACACAGGAGGTCCCTGCCCATCAGATTGCCAGACAGTGGTCAGAGTAGAGAAATTGATGTTGACACTTCTCCTCACAAAAGGAGACAGGCAAAGGCATAGTTACATGCTCTCTGAATGGGAGGCCTGAAGCCACTACAGTTTTGACTGTTTCACTAGACATGGGAGGTTTTGTCATCGGCTTGCATTTAATGACAGACTTGGGAGCCCCAGTATCAACAATAAATATTATTGACTCACCATTGACACAAGCCTCCACGGTGGGCTCTACTCTGGGAAGGGTGTGACTCTTTAAAAACAAATGCTCTGGTTGCTCTGACAATTCTACCTCATTTGTCCCTGTCTCTTCAGCATGTCAGTATTATTCCTCCTGTTCTTGTCCTTGATTGTACAGGGTCGTCTGTGCAGGCGGAACCGTCTCCCATTGCCCAGATTGGCCTCTGTATTGGGGGCCCCCCTTGTGGTCCTCACTGTGGGGGTGGCCCTGGCCATTGGTTGGGTGGCGACTGCCATGGCTGTTGAGCAAGGGGATACCACAGTCCTTGTCCTCCGGGTGGACCTCCTCCTTGAAGGGCCCCCCTTTGGGCTCCTCTGCCTCTTGGTCCGCCCCTGCCTCTTCCCCTCAGCTGCTGGGCTTGATTGCATTGTGCAACGAAATGGCCTGGCTTGCCACAGGTGAAGCAACTTCCAAGTTTTTTTTTTCTCCACTTGCACGACCTCCCACTCCAGCAGGCACCTGCCCCTGGTAGAATGTCAGCTGGGCAACTTTCTGAGTCTTCACTTTTTCTTCATCCCTCTGAGCATATTGTCGTCACTCAGCATGTTTGTAATGTTGTACCACAGTGGCCAGGGGTTCAGTTTCTCAACTGATACAGGTGGTTCTCACTGCTTTCTCCAGGTCTGGTGTCAGGCCCCTGATCAGGGCGTCCAATAGATCTCCATATGCAAGTTCATTAGGTCTGATGCCGCTGTGCAGCCTGAAACAGGTTTACAGTCTCCTTCGATACGCTTCCAAGTGCTCATCCTTCGCCATGGTGCATTCTCTGATGGTCATCCAGTCAGTCTTGGGGGGATACAGTGCTCCTATTCTTCCCAAAACGGCCACCAGTTGGTCCTGATATAGGCCATTCTCAGCCCAGAGCTGGTTGTAATAAAAGTCCCCTTCTACATCAGCCCACCTAAGCCCCAGTTTCTTCTTACAGACATGGGCTATCTCAGCTGCAGATGCCTGGTACTGTCCTGCCAGAACCTTCATTTCTGCTGCAAACTTAACCGTTGATGGGGTCAGGCAGATCCTCAACAATGTCTTTAATTTCACTGTGTCTCCATGTCCTCTGGATGTACACAATTGGTTGCCAGGCAGCCAAATCAGCGTGGCCTGCAGCTGGTCGTGGCTGAGGGTTCGGGCATGACATCAGAGGGTACTGTTGATACATATCTGGTGCTGGATCATATGGTGAGAGTGTTGGTGGGTTTATCTTCCTTCGCAGGCGGCTCTTGAGCAGAGGGGAAGAGAGTAGGGGAGCTGCTGCTCCATTCTGAGAGGACGTATGACTGCAGTCGTCATCATCCTCCACCGGGGTGGCTGGGGGTGGTTGTTGTGAGAAGGGGATGTTGCTCTTCCTACCTGCTGCCCTGGCTCCTCCAGCTGCACCCTTTCTGGTTGGTTTTGGAGTTAACGTTGCACCCAGCATGACCAGTCCAGAGAGCAGTTTGTCCACCGCTGCTGCTAGGGAAGATTAATACGGGAGGGGAGGGACAGGAGTGAACTGTGGAGTTGGGGGAGGAGACACAGCAGAGTGCAGACCTAGGGCGTCCACTGGGTTGTTTGGATCAGGCGGAGGCCAGAGAGGGAGGTCGACAGCTGCAGCTACAGGCACTGGCAGCACTGGGTAGTGATTGTGAGGAGAAGAATAGGGAGGGAGGGGGGGGGATCTCTCTCATCGTCTTACCTATTCTTCCTTACTGTCTCATCTTTGTCTGTTTTCCCTTCTTCCTCAGTCTGTACTACAATGTTCTGACGGGGCCTTCCCCTGAATGGGTCCTGCCCTTGTATGCACCTGTCTGCACCTCTTTCCCATTTCTGAAATTTGACCCAGTCTACCTTATCTTTCTTACTTTTCTTAGTACCCTCATAATCTGTTACTCTCTCCCTAACCTCATCCAACAGTGTCACACTCAGTCTCCCTGTCAAAGGAAAGCCTCTTTCGATATGCCAAAATTTCACCTGGTCCAGAATGTCCCCTCCCCATTTATCTACCATAACCTTCAGAGCACCCGTCGGGGGATCTGGAATGCTGTGTCCTTTGCTCCCGTGTGCTCCCATGGTTCCTGCTCTTTCACTCATACACACTCACAGAAAACAAACACTGACACACAGGGGATGAGGCAGACAAGAAAAACTGGTTAGCGCTGTTTTTAAATTTAAAACTGTCTATATGAACAGGGTAACCCATAACACTATCAAAATGATTGCCTAATTAGTGGTCTCAAAATGGGGTGTTGTCTCCACACTGGAATATCACCTACTGCGATTACTGTGGTACAGATTCTCTTATGTCTATCCAAATGTGCAAAACTACCTACTGAGAACCCGTGTCTATGAAATTGCATAACACGATCCTCAAAAATCCAATCTTACCTAGTATATTCTAACCTCCACCTCCGGTGAAGTGCCAGGAATAACAAAACACTCACAATAATATATACCAATAGTAACCCAGGCCATACCTGTTACTTTGTTTATCAAAACATTACACGTTTTCATTTGAACTTCACCAAGCCAGATGCTGTCACAAATCCCGCCGAAGATGGTGCCTCTTCCTGTTCGGGCGGCGCTCGGCGGTCGTCGTCACCGGCCTACTAGCTGCCATCGATTCTCTTCTTTTTGTTTCTGTTAGTTTGGGCTGATTGTGTGCACCTGTTTTGAGTTTAGTTTTGTGGGTAGGCTATTTAAGGGCAGTAGGCCCGCTGGCTTTTGTGCGGGCTTGTTATTCTGTTTGTGGTGTTTGTATTCGTGTGGATTTTGTTCTTGTTAATTGTGGACTGGATGTTGACGCGCCCTTTTGTTGCGTGGCGTAGCCGTCTCGTTTATATTCTATTTTGGAATATTAACTTCTTGGAACTATAGGGGGTGCTGTTCCGCATTAGCATATTTGTGTCTCCAAATTAAACTGCCTCGTGCTAAATTCTTGATCGTACAACCAGAGGAAGACGTAGGCAGTGTCGGTTTCTTCATAGCATTCACTGTCGCCTTAAAAAACAGACTCCAGATCAGAGGTAAAAATTTTCTGAAATCTGAACCCTGTCATGAAAAGTGCTGTAGAAATTGTTCTGTACCACTCAGAGAACAAAATTCCAACTTCTATAGAAACTAGAAGGTGTTTTCTATCCAATAATAACAATAATATGCATAT
>NC_036845.1:23833654-23935597 GCF_002910315.2 Salvelinus sp. IW2-2015
TAAAATGTTTTTACAGGGAAGACAAAAATTGTAAATCTATTAGCTAAACACGTTAGCAAAAAACACCACTATTCTAAACTCCATCAGTTTCTTACTCCTTCAGGTGCTATCACCAATTCGGCTCAACTAAGATATTGATATCCACTAACCAAGAAAAAACTCTTCAGATGACAGTCTGATAACATATTCATGGTTAGGATAGTTTGTTGTAGAAAAAAGTGCATATTTCAGGTAGAAATCACAGTTTACAATTGCACCGACCATCGCAAATCGACTAGAATTACTAGATAGAGCAACGTGTATGACCAATTTACTCATCATAAAACATTTCATAAAAATAGACAAAGCATAGCAATGGAAAGACCCAGTTCTTGTGATTTCAGACATATTTTCAGATTTTCTAAGCGTTTTTCAGCGAAAACACAATAAATCGATAAGTTAGCATACCACATGTGCAAACGTTACCAGAGCATCGATTCCAGCCAAAGAGCGCTATAACGTAATCACGCCAAAATATATTAATTTTTTCACTAACCTTTCTCAGAATTCTTCAGTGACATCCTGTCACTCATTTTACAATATACATATACAGTTGTTCGAAAAGGTGCATATTTAGCCATACAAAACCGTGGTTACACAATAAAAATAACTAGGAAATCAAGCCTCAATAATGTCTGACGTCATATCTATCAGAGTGATCTAGTTTAATTGAAAGCAATCATCTATATACTTGACAAAAAAATACAGGGTGACAGGAATCGAAAGACAAATTAGTTCTTAATGCAACCGCTGATTTACATTTAATTAAAAAAATCTGAAATGGTGGCTTTATTCACAAGATCTGTATCTTTCATCTGGTGTCTTGGACTTGTGATTTAATGATATTTAGATGCTACTATCTACTTGTGAAGCTATGCTAGCTATGCTAATCAGTGTGTGGGGGGATGGGGGGTGCTCCCGGACCCGGGGTAGAGGCTCGTTAGAGGTTAAAGTATATCCACTTGCTCGAAACTACCCTGCTCTCTGCGCCTGACTCCTTCATTCACCATTGGAAACGTAACAGATGCCCTGGCAAGGCGTCACCTGCACTCTAATTCCTTGTTCAATACATTAACCTCACCAGTCCTACTGTGATCAACCCAGTACCACGGATCTGGACTTTTGGTAGCCCGCAACTGGTTAATTAACAATCATGTCCAAGGATACCTCACTTAAGAACACTCTTATCAACTCAACTCAGTCCTGCTAGTTACACCAGCTGTGGCCCTCTTAATAACTTCTTGGCGCACAGATCCCTTTAGCGCGATCATTTTCGTCAACATTTTATTTCATGAAATCACAAGTGCAATATACCAAAACACAGCTTAGCTTGTTGTTAATCTACCTGTCGTGTCAGATTTTGAAAAGATGCTTTACAGCGAAAGCAATCCAAGCGTTTGTGTGAGGACGTCGATCAGTAGACAAAACATTACAAACAGGAAGACCTCGCTCTGAGCGTACCCACAACAGGGGCTTTTGTTATTTTTTTATATTGTTTTTATTTTTTCTTATGTTTTCATCACTTATTGATAGTACTGAGAGAGGTGAGCTTGGACAATCTATGTTCAGGATCTGGCATCCACCCGTGCACTCTTCCTCTCAGATCATTAGGCGGGTCCAGCTGCTCAATAATGAGTGTGGTATTCCCTGGGATCCCAATTTCTGATCCCCTGTGCACAGTTTACCCAAATCTTCAGGGGTGGTCAACAGATGAAGTTGCAGAAATTGTCGTGGAAATTCTAATCAATAATGAGGAGAGACAAGGTCAATCCCAATTAGGATATTACTATATTCAAAACGTATTAATTAGGAACGCATAGAGTAATTGCTTCTATAATAATGACGCTGGTCAGCTCAACATACCCAAGTGTTGTGGTGAGCAGCTCTGACATACGAAGAATACAAATATATTTTATAGCAAAGATACGCCCTCTTAGTCTACATGACAAACAGGTGTATGGAATGGGACACAAGGTGAAACTTGATATATGAAAAAGGAGCATCCCGCAGCCAGATAGCATTTGCTATGAAAACTGTTCTTAATGTTCACACTTTGGCCCCTAAGACGAGGATCCGATCTCATTCCTGGTACTTCATAGCACAAAAACACCAACTCATTCCATGGCATAAATCAATTGTCAACTCCAGATACACCCATCTCAAGTGAAACCCCTTTTTGACCACACGCCTGGACAAGTTCACTGAGGGTAGTGAGCCTCTAGGTCATACACTATTCCAGGATAGGTGCAACATCAGAGATGACATACAATAGTTCCAGACACTACCCCACACATCTTGTCTCAGACCTTATCTCCCCCAAGGCCAAAGGAGGGAGTGACTAGCACACAGACATTGTGGAGACAAGTAATTGGTTTCCCATTAATCAGGCCATCCCTTCACATGGTTTAAAATAGGTAAAAAGACATTCACATATGAAGACAATGTTCCCTCCTGTCCTCTTTCTGATATTCTGCATAGCACCAGGGACATGWGAAAGACAAGCTTAACTTCTCCCCTCCCAGGTGACTGAGGCCAAGCTGAGGGAGGAAGTGCAATTGCCAACATCAGAGTCCGAAGGGACACATTTTAATAACAAGAGTTCAACCGTTCAATCATATTATGCAGATAAGACATCTTAATAATCTATGTTACCTAACTAATTCTGATTATTCTGCCACAAGATACTATTTTAGTAGGACTCCTGTTTTGAAGACCTTGAAAGGACTGCCCCGACTGCAAGAAGAGAGGCTGGCCAAGAAAGGGAAAGGGGGATACGTAGTCAGTTGTACAACTGAATAATTTCAACTGAAATGAGTCTTCCACATTTAACCCTGAATCAGAGAGGTGCGAGAGGCTGCCTTAATCATCATCCACGGCATCGGCAGCCAGGGAAGAGTGGGTTTAACAGACAGATTTTTTACCTTGTCAGCTCTGGATTTGATCCAGCAACCTTACGGTTACTTGCCTAACGCTCTTATGAAGGTTTGATCAAAATATTTCCTATATTGATCTATTTCTGTGACGTGGTGAGGTTTGACCCAGGTGAAGAGAAGAGACCGAATGAGGAATTGGTGGATAAGCATAATACTTTACTGAGATACGGTGGCCGCAGCATCACAGTACACTTGAAAAACGAAGTCTCAAAAACGAAATCAGGAAATGAACGCACATGGTAAACATTTAAACTTCTTCAGGCTAGGGGGCAGTATTCGGAAGTTCGGAAATTGGTAGTATTGGATAGAAAACACTCTAAAGTTTCCAGAACTGTTAAAATAATGTCTGTGAGTATAACAGAACTGATATGGCAGGCAAAAACCCAAGGACAATCCATCCAGATTTCTTTTTTTCAGCTCACCACTGATTACAATGGCTGGGAATGGGAATATTAAAGGAAGTCCTCCCAGATTGCAGTTCCTAGGGCTTCCACTAGATGTCAACAGTCTTTAGAAAGAGTTCCAGGCTTGTTTTTTGAAAAATGAGCTAGAATTTGTAGTTTTTCTTAGTGGCTCCCATTTTGGCTGTAGTGTTTGTAGCGCGTTCCGGTGTGTGCGCGTACCTCTTTTTTTATCTCCGGTAATGGTCTCCGGTATTCTCTGCCTTAAATTTTATAGTTTATTTAACTTTTACTTGGTACTCATCCCGGATCCGGGAGCACCCCCCACAGTAAAAAAGCTGACTAGCATAGCCTAGCATAGCGTCACAAGTAAATACAAGCATCTAAATATCATTAAATCACAAGTCCAAGACACCAGATGAAAGATACAGATCTTGTGAATCCAGCCATCATTTCTGATTTTTAAACTGTTTTACAGGGAAGACACAATATGTAAATCTATTAGCTAACCACGTTAGCAAAAGACACCACTTTTTTTACTCCACCAGTTTTTTACTCCATCAGTAGCTATCACTAATTCGACTAAATAAAGATATATATAGCCACTAACCAAGAAACAACTTCATAAGATGAAAGTCTGATAACATATTTATGGTATAGGATATGTTTTTTTAGAAAAATGTGCATTTTTCAGGTATAAATCACAGTTCTACATTGCAGCTGCAATCTGAAATAGCGTTGGAAGCAGCCGGAATAATTACAGAGACCGACGTCAATTACCAAAATACTCATACTACAAACATTTCTGAAAAATACACAGCCTACAGCAATTGAAAGACAAAGATCTTGTGAATCCAGACAATATTTCAGATTTTCTAAGTGTTTTACAGGAAGACAACAATAAGTGTAAATCTTTAGCTAACCACGATAGCAAAAGACACAACTTTTTTTCTCCACTCTTTTTTTCCTGCATCATAGCTATCACTAATTCGACTAAATATAAAGATATATCTATAGCCACTAACCAAGAAACAACTTCATAAGATGACAGTCTGAGTAACATATTATGGATAGGATATGTTTTGTTTAGAAAAATGTGCATATTTCAGGTATAAATCACAGTTCTACATTGCAGCTGCAATCTGAAATAGCGTTGGAAGCAGCCGGAATAATTACAGAGACCGGACGTCAATTACCAAAATACTCATCCTAAAACATTTCTGAAAAATACACAGCCTACAGCAATCGAAAAGACCAGATCTTGTGAATCCCAGACAATATTTCAGAGAAAACACAATATATCGTTATATTAGCATACCACATGAGCTAACATCACACAGCATTGAATCAAGGCAAAAGGGGCGATACGTTATCGCCACTAAAATATATTATTTTTTCACTAACCTTCTCAGAATTCTTCAGATGACAGTCCTGTAACATCATATTACACAATGCATATAGAGTTTTGTTCGAAAATGTGCATATTTAGCATCACAAATCGTGGTTATGCAATGTAATCTGTCAAAACATGGCATGCATTCTGGCCGGCGCCATCTTTGGAAAGGCACTAAGTTTACGATTATTTATCGATTTTAGATTGACTAAAAAACATACAGTTGGACAAGCTAATTGAAGATGCATTGGTTATTTAATGCAACCACTGATTTAGATTTTTTAAATTACGTTACTAGAATACATTGTGAGTTACAGCCAGGACTAGTGCCGCAAAAAATGGCTGACAACTGCGTTTAACATTTTTCCACATAAATACGGAATAAAACATAAATAACTCTTTACTTTGGACGAGCTTCCATCAGTATCTTGGGCAAGTGTGTCCTTTGTCCAAAAGAATCGTTGCTTTGTTGTAAAACGACCTCCTCAACTTCGGACCTAGCAGCTAACGGTAGCTACACGGCACACACATGCCCAAATCCTCAAACAGCAAATACTAAGGAGATTCATAAAATAGCAATATACTCGCATAAACTGATATAAATCGGTTTAAATAACTTCGTTATGATGTTTTCTAACACTATATCGAATTAAATCACGACGATAATATCTTTGACAATTAACGAGAGCTTTTGAGCATGCGATTCTGATGATCCTCCCTTCGCGTCCTGGCGAGCGCGAAAAGAAGGGACATCTCAACTCATTCCCTTTTAAAACTCTGAGAAACACCTAGAGACAACCATTTCCATTCTCACTTGGTTACTGGACATCGGGGAAGGCCGGGTGCAGTTCACGTCAAGCCAGTAGGGCACAACGAGTTTTTAAAATGATCCGAGAATTCAGAGACTAATTTTTCAGAGCTTCGCTTGTCCTTCATGAGTTTTCGCTTGCCTAAGAAAAGAAGTTCTGGTTCACCCACAGACATAATTCAACCACGGTTGTAGCAACTAGAGATTGTTTTCTATCCAATAGTAATAATAATATGCATATTGTACGCGAGCAATAATGAGTACGAGGCAGTTAAATTTGGAAATGTAAAAAAAAAAATTATGCTAACGGCTCTCCCTATTGACAAAAGGTTAACCCTGTCTAGCCCCGGGGTTCCGCTAGCGGAACGTTTCACACAAAAAAAAAAAAAATTGCCGAAATGACATAATTATAAATATTTAGCTTCAATTAAATCAGAAGTGTTATACACAATCAAAGCTATACCTCTTGTTAAAACCTCTTGAGAATACAGGAGGTAATATTTTCGCTTTAGCATTATTTGCTCTACAGATTAAACTGCCTCTTATTCAATCATTGCTCTTACTATATGCATATGAATCATACCATTGGAAAGAAGACAATCTCTAGTTTCTAAATCCGTTTCAATTTTGTCTCTGAGTGATACAGAAGTCATTCAACAGCACTTTCCATGACCAAGAACATAAAATCAAGATGTTTATGCTGGCTTCAAAGCTCTGCTATATATGGTCGTGCCCCTATGACCAGAAACACACCTCGTTCTCCTTCCTCTGGTTGTCAAGATGACGTCAGAGGAGAAATTCTTTGTTTATCTGGGACTGACGTGAAATAGGACCCAATTCTTTGGCGTGACCGACAACTTCCGGTTTACTGAATCGCTCGATTTGAGCTGCGTTGGTGTACTGTTTTGCTGGCGTTATGTATGCAAACTATCTCCGTGTCGAAATTTTGTTTGATACATGTGACCATATCATCGTAATGTATGTTTTTCAATATAGTTTAATCAGATTATTTGAATTTTTTCCGGGAGTTTTTCGGTGTACCGTTGTCGGATTGTATTTACGTTTGAGAATTCGTGCCACTCGGCGGACCTGTGCTAAATGCAGTGGGAAAAGAACATTTTGAACGGAACCAACGACTCATCTTGACAAAGGACACTTTGATCACATTCTGATGAAAGATCAGCCATAGTAAGACCCAATTTACGATTTTATATCATATCTGTTGTGCATGTGAACTGGACGTGGGCGCTAGCCGAATCTGCTGGTAAAAAATATCGTGTCCTCCGCTAACGTGGTTAGCTAATAGATTTACATATTCTGTCTTCCTGTAAAACATTTTAAAAAATCTGAAATGGTGGCTTTATTCACAAGACCTGTATTCTTCATCTGGTGTCTTGGACTTGTGATTTAATGATATTTAGATGCTACAAGTTGCTTGTGACGCTATGCTATCTGTGCTAATCAGTGGGGTGAGTTGGGGGGTGCTACCGGATCAGGGTTGCTGACTCGTGAGAAGTTAATCTAGCCAATAGTCCGATTTCGAAAACCTTCACTGCAAAAGCGATTATCGATCAGTAAACAACACATTAGGTAAGTTACAGCAAAGTACATTAGTCACGAAAGTCAGAAATAGCAATAAAATTCATCAATTACCTTAGGAAATTTTCTTCTTTTTGGCAATCTAAAGGTCACGACGAAACAATGAAGTGCGTTTTGTTCGATTATAATACATTTTTATAGCCTAACACGAAACATTTTGTAAACGGCTTGGTGTGGAAAATTCAGCGTCCTTCAACTTTGGACGTAACCTTCACCATGGTCACAAGATTGTGTATATATATATTGTCTGTATAATTATTACCTAATTGTTTACATGTATTTTATATCTAAAATGGAATGGACAAACTCACCATGGTCCACAGATTGTGTTATATAATATGTGTCTGTATAATTATTACCTAATTGTTTACATGTATTTTTATATCTAAATGGAATGGACAAAACCTCACCATGGTCACAGATTGTGTATATATAATAATGTGTCTGTATAATTATTACCTAATTGTTTCCATGTATTTTATATCTAAAATGGAATGGCAAAACCTCACCATGGTCACAGATTGTGTATATATAATAATGTGTCTGTATAATTTTACCTAATTGTTTACATTGTATTTTATATCTAAAATGGAATGACAAAACCTCACCATGGTCACAGATTGTGTATATATAATATGTGTCTGAATAATTATTACCTAATTGTTTACATGTATTTTATATCTAAAATGGAATGGACAAAACCTCACCATGGTCACAAATTGTGGTATATAATATGTGTCTTTGTGTTGTGTCTTTATTTCACAGTCCCAGCGATTCTGATTGGGAGCCTAGGTGCAAATCCCCACTGAAGCTGGTCCATCAGCTGGACCCCTGCTGTTTCCGGCACCACACTACCCCGCCCGGCCATCAAGGGGTGGTAAGCCGGCGGCAAAGAAGCGGAGGAAGGGCACGCGTGGAACCGTCCAGAGCCGTCCAGCGTGGAACTGCCAGAGCGGAGGAGGACCGTTGGCACTCTGTTCTTGAGGAGGATGTGGCCCACCGTCTCCAGTTTTCCGACCAAAACGCCCAGTCGGCCCTCATTGGACTAACTTCAAAATACAGCCCCATTGCAACTTTTTCCCAGTTGTTCTTCACCTCGGCAGTTTGTTGATACCCTGGTGATTGAATACAAATAAGTATGGCGCTAAGAAGCAGGAAGGCAAGACAGAGGCATGGAAGGACATTTCCATTTCAGATCTGTTTTGCTACCTTTCTATGGTAATCTACATGGGGCTGGTGAAGTTGAAAACCCTGAAACACTACTGGAAAACTGCACCCCTCTATCAACTGCCTTTCCCCTCAACGGTCATGTCTTGCAAGAGGTTTCTGACAATTTCATGGCGCTTCACATTAGTGACCCAGAAGTTGATAAGGACAACGAGACGAAACGAGGTACGGCAGGGTTGATAAGCTCTGCAAGATTAACCTCTCTACCACGATATCGTTGAGGCATGCAAAGACATATTTTCACCCCGCCCAGAACTTTTCATAGATGAGAGAGATGGTAGCCTCAAAGGCCAGAATTGGCCTAAAACAGTACATGCGTAACAAACCGCAAAATGGGGTTACAAGCTGTTTGTTTTGGCGATTCTGCGTGTGCATACACGTGCAATTTTTTTGTCTATGAGGGGAAGAACAATTGTGCGAGCGGTAAGGGACTCAGTTATGACTCTGTGATGCAGTTATTAGATTCTCAGCTGCTGGGGAAGGGCTACAAACTATTTGTAGACAACTTCTACCAAGCCCTACCCTGTTCACAGACCTGAGGAAGCTGGAGATGTGGGCCTGTGGCACCATTCGGACAACAGAGTGGGCTTTCCAAAAACCTAGGTGAACGACATGCCTAAGCGGGCTGAGCGGGGTACCATGAGATGGATCCGTGAAGATGGTTTGCTCTTTGTGAAGTGGATGGACACGAGAGAAGTCATCATGTGCTCCACTATTCACAAGTCCTTCGGTGGGGATCACGTTGTTCGACGTTTGAAAGGTCCTACAGGCGCTTGGACCGCCAGAAATGTCCCCATTCCAGCTGCTGTGAAGGATTACAATAAGAGCATGGGAGGTGTAGACCTATCGGATGCGCTGATAGGATACTACAATGTCCTTCACAAAACCATGAAATGGTACAAAACTTTGTTTTATCATTTTATTGACATTGCTGTGGTGAATTCCTTCATCCTCCAGAAGGAAATGGCCAAGAACTGTGGACAGCCCCCCATCTCACATCTAGCCTTTAGGGAGCAGCTCATCCAGGAGCTTGCTAACTACAGCAAGAACACTGTAGCACCTTCTGTCCCCTCTACCTCTGTCCCTTCTGCTCCAACCAGCGGTACGCACATGCTGAAGTTCATCATTGCAGGCAGGGATGTGCCTCAGGGAAAAAGGGGCTCAGTAGGGCGGCTTCGTTGTGCCCTGTGCCATAAGAAGTCCCCTGTCACCTGCACCACCTGTGCTGTGACCCTCTGTTTCACACCAGAGAGAGACTGCTATGGGATATGGCATCAGGAGCGCAACATTGTGTAGAGGACTGAGAGTCTTCACATGATTGAACATTGAAGTGTAAATAGTTACCCTTGTTATTTTTTWTATWTTTTTTTAAATATTCATTTTTAATTTTTTTAATTTTTCAAATATATATTTTTTGGGGGTATGTTAGAATAATTGTTTTGTATTTTGTATATAGTTATTTGTATCATTGTAACATTGTATCAATTCGGCCACTTGGGTACATTTGGGAAACTTGTGAGGGACACCTGGTTGACTTCATGCTCAATGGCATGTACCTCACTCATTCCTGAAGGTATCCATCTGAAACTTTGGTCAAATACTGTTGCCTACTTATGTTCTGATTTGAAATGATCCCCAGTATCATAACTGAATGTTTGGCCTTTCTTGTTGATTTTTAAAATGCAACAACAGTAAAAGAACAAAAAACGTCTGTTGATTTCCTTGTATTTTCTTCTACCAGATCTATTGTGTTATATTCTCCTACATTCAATTCACATTTCCACAAACTTCAGAATGTTTCCTTTCAAATGATACCAAGAATATGCATATCCTTCCTTCTAGGCCTGAGCTACAAGCAGTTAGATTAGGGTATGTTTTCAGGCGGAAATTGAGAAAGGGGGGGAATAACAAATAGGATAAATAAAATAAAAWWAAAAAAAATTAATGAAAAAATAGGCAAATCGGCGCCCAAAAAATAATCGGCCTTTCCGATTAATCGGTCGACCTCTAGTCTCAATACTCCATATCACGGGGTCCACAATGCGGGAGCTGGGGTTGATGGGCTTAGAGTCCCTCTCCTCGTTAGAGACATCGTGTTGGCGGGACAGGGTGTCTGCTTTCTGATTCTTGGATCGTGGGCAATAGGCTAGTGTGAAGTTGAACCTGTTATAAAACAGAGCCCACCTAGGCTGGCGAGCGTTCAACCTCTTGGCGTCTTGAATGGAGACCAAGTACTTATGGTCCGTCCAGATCACAAAAGGATGAGGTGCCCTCTCCAACCAGTATCGCCACCCCTCAAGGGCCCACTTAACTGCCAAGAGCTTCCGGTTGCCTACATCGTAGTTGCGTTCCACTGGCGAGAACTGCTGGGTACGGTTTCTTGTCCCCCTCGTTCCGCTGCGAAAGGACGACCTCTACTCCAGTGTACGAGGCGTCCACCTCTACCACGGAGGGACGGGTAGGATCATGAAGGACGAGGATGGGTGTGGAGGTGAAATGTCCCTTGAGCTCCCCGAATGCCCTGTCAGCCTCTGGGGTCCAGCAAAAACAGTTCTGGGGTTGCGGGTTAGGGCCGTGAGAGGCGCTGCCATCACACAAAAGTTGAGTATAAAACATCTGTTGAAATTGGCAAACCCTAGGAACCGCTGGACTTGTTTGAGTAAGGCGGAACAGGGCCAGTCGGTGACCACCCTCACCTTTACGGGGTACATTTGGATGCCGGCGGTGTAGATAATGTGGCCCAGGAAAGAAACTTGGGCTACATGGAATTCACCCTTCTCTATCTTGGTGTATAGTTGACTCTGCAGGAGGCGTCTCAGGACTTGGCGGACATGCAGGACGTGTTCCRGAAGGGTCTTGTGGAAGATCAGGATGTCATCGAGGTAAACAAAGACGAACCGATTCAACATATCCCTAAGCGCATCTGCCCGTCACGTTCCTATGGGCTGAGACATGTGCGTCTCAGCTGCCTGGGCTCCTCAATGCTGGGCTTGAGGGGCTTGGTGTGCTCTGGAGACCGGGATACGGGGGAGGTGTCAAAAATATGCTCTCTCACAAGCTCTCGGGTGCGGTTGTCAATTCTTATGGCCAGCGTTATCAGGGACTCGAGGTCCTCTCCCAGTTCCCGAGCAGCCATGTCATCCTTGAAATAGTTAGACAGACCCTGGTGGAAAGTGATGACCAGTGCTTCAGTATTCCACCCACTCTTGGCAGCGAGGATGCGGAACTCAATGGCGAAGTCAGCCATTGGTCTGGCCCCCTTGGCAGAGGTTGAACAGTCAGCTTTCCGCTTCTCGTCCGCCAACTGGGTGGTTAAAGACTTGTTGCAGCTCGGCAGTGAAGGCTAATATGGAGCTGCAGGATGGTGGCTGATGTTGCCACACCGCCGTTGCCCATGCCAGGGCCTTGCCCAAGTGTAGAGAGATGATGTAGGCGATCATTGCCCAATTGGTGTGGAACGAGGAGGACTGTAGCTCCAACACCAGAGAGCCCTGGGTGAGGAACCGCTTGCATCCTCCAGGGTGGCCGTCATACCGCTCGGGGGTTGGAATCTTGGGTTCCCATTGCAGGTTCCCTGGAGGAACTACGGTGATTTCTGTAGCACTTGGCGATGAGACTTGGGTATTGGTTCCTCCTGGGTTGCGGTTGGGCCATGGTTGGAAGGAATCGTTAAATGCCCGGAGAGTCTCTGATATTTGGGAGAGTTGTTCKTGCTGCCTCCCTAGCAGTGCTCCTTGGTGGGTTATAGCATTCTGGAACTGGGTGATCTCTGCTGGGTCCATGTTGAACCAGAAGCTCGCTGTGACATGGTGAGGTTGGACCCAGGAGCAGAGAAGAGACAGATTTTAGGAATGAGGAATTAGTAGATTAGGATAAACATAACACGGTAGCCGCAGGATCACAGTAAACTTGAAAAACAACAAACTGAGTCTCGAAAATTCACGCAGGAAATGAACCCACACAATTCAAGTTTCTGCAAAGGACAACAGAAAACACACCTCTTTTAACAGGGAAATCATAACGAGTAAATAGGACACACCTGAGTGTCGTTAATGTTTCTAGGACGGTCTCTGCCGCCCTCTGGTGACAGCTGAAACCATGACAATTTCACAATGTTGTATAATCATATCACACAACATTTGGCTGGATTCTGTAATTTCAAGACCTGTCCTTTGAAGAAAGGGGAGAGGTGCTGAAGTTGGCCGCTTCCCATCTTCTTGGAGTGATTTCTGACATCATGGAGTACCGGAGAGCTATACCAGGGTCTCCGGACAACCTCGCCGGTGCACGTGCATGAATTGCAGGGAGACTCCTGCACCTTACAGCACACAACCGCTGCCATTTCACAACTGCAATATTCCATTTATTTATTACTAAGTATGTTTACATAACAAGTTAACACTTTCCACAACTACACTGTACTTAATTTAGTTGTGAATTATTCCTTGGTCTGGGTGATATTTTGATATAGTACTGAAGTGTTCCCTTACACTGTGCTTTTGTTATTTTGGAAGAGAACAGTTTAGTAAATCATTCTAAAACCATTCCAAAAGTACAATAATGATGACTATTTGCTAGATAAAACTCACACAAGTTTATTGTTGCCCACACAAACTTCCCTTATATGATTTATAAGTTTGGTTGTAGGCAAAAATTCTAAGTAGGTTTCCACACTTCCCTTGAACCACCAAGTCTGACAACAGGGAAAGCTCTGGTCCTTCCCAGCTCAAAGGTGTGCTTACTACACCCTGTGTTGTGTGGCAACGTCTYCTAGAAGTTGTAGCGCTCAGCCGTTGTTAGTGCTGGCACTTCAAGGAGTCTTGGGTCATGTGATCTCAGGATCATTCTCCTTAGTAGCGGCAGGTAGCCTAGTGGTTAGAACGTTGGGCCAGTAACCGAAAGGTTGCTGGATCGAATCTTCGAGCTGATAAGTTAAAAATCGGATGTTCTGCCCTTGAAGAAGGCAGTTAACCCACTCTTCCCTGGTAGACTGACTTGCCTTTTTTTTWAAAGTAGCACCAATTGAGAGCCCATTCTTCTCAACACTGCTCTCTGAAGTTATGGGATGTCGGTGTTGTCCTTTGCAGTTTTCAATGTGTAGACACTTCAACTTTGGGAGTTGTTATTGTAAAGTCTCCTTTAGCTGAAAGATACCAAATATTATTATGAGTATTTTGTCTATATAATTAACTATCACACCTGTTTATCACACCTGATTCAACTAATTGCATTCTAAACTGAATACCATGATTAGTTGATTATTGGAGTCATGTGTTACATTGGGGCTGGGGCAAAAATGTTTCACGATCAAGCATTCGAAGACTGGAGTTGATCATTCCTGACCTAGATCAGAGAAAATTAGCTAGTTTTAGAATGTGTTGTACAATAGCTGACTAAGGACAGGGCATTCAGATCAAGACCACGAGATGTGCAGTGGATACATTTTCCCTGATGACGTTGCCGCTTTACTTTCCCTTGATGACACAATAAAACAAAGTTGCCACTTGTAGCAAATSAGTGTCATTAAATACATGCACCAGAAACAGGGTACAGTTTTTGACTTGTCAGAAATGTCAGCAAGCCAGGCTAGCTATGTACAGCAAAATAGCTAGCTACTAAGCTGAACACAATGTTAGGGCACTGTTCTTTGAATGGCTAAATGGATCTGTCTCATCGCAAGACTTTGGCAAAAGTTGACATGTTGAATCTTGAATACTCCAGCCAACATCATGAGATGTTCTTAAACTAGACCGTTAATAACTGTCGCATTGTGTCTCATCTTGTGTATCTGAGCTGGGCATTGTGGCTATTCCGTGCCAGTACACTTGTGTGAACTGTAGTCAGCCAGCTAGCCAATATCAGCATGGTTTTCAGACCAGACATCAGAAATGTAACACAAGGTCAAGTAATGTTATACACATAAGACTAACTAGCGAAGCGACATCTTATTTTCAAATTAAACAAACCAATGTCGCAGTCTACTCACAAGCTACTTGCTAACATTAGCTAGTTAGGTAATACGAACTATTGAACACATAGCTGAAAAAACTAAATAGCAACATTTCACTTTATATCTATCAATATATATTATCTAGCTAGCTATGTCTTACCTTTTCATAACACATTCTAATGCTGGGTCAGATGTGAATCCCTTCAACTCCATTCAATCGCTTTCCCTTTTTGCCTGTCTACTCTCCAAGTG
Source organism: Salvelinus sp. IW2-2015 (assembly GCF_002910315.2). Classification (NCBI taxonomy): domain Eukaryota; kingdom Metazoa; phylum Chordata; class Actinopteri; order Salmoniformes; family Salmonidae; genus Salvelinus; species Salvelinus sp. IW2-2015. Next base: position 23,848,257 of record NC_036845.1, read on the forward strand.
TCTCGGTTCCTCTGGCTTAGATGGAGGAGTAGTTGCTGCTTGGTCAGAAAATGAATACCAATGAACACAGCAGTCCTCTGGCAGGCTAGGGGCAAACTATTGTTACTGTTGCATGACATTGGATAACCACTAGTGACTTATTGGAGCTTTTGAACATTACAAAAAATACAAAAAGTTACATATTGCAGCTTTAACAGGAGGTTTGATTASCTTGCTAATCGATTAGCATTCACACAACAGTGGCTATTTTTTTTTAAACATGACAAACATGATTATCATCATATCATGCAAGGCTAAGCACATCAGCGGGAACACATGTGGTCCCGTGTGGCTCAGTTGGTAGAGCATGGCGCTTGCAACGCCAGGGTTGTGGGTTCAATTCCCACGGGGGGACCAGGATGAATATGTATGAACTTTCCAATTTGTAAGTCGCTCTGGATAAGAGCGTCTGCTAAATGACTTAAATGTAAAATCAGCAATCAACATTAACAGCAGAATGCAACTGGCCAGCTCAGCTGACTAAAATGTTACCTGTATGCAACTGTCTAGCTAGCTATATCGCTAAAAATAGCTAGCATGAAAACAACTTTTTGATATAGTTGAGAGAACATGTAACTATGTCAGCATTTTAACTGTAGATTCTTAACTGTTTATGGATTATTATGATTCACGGCAGACTGAAACACTCAAAATAATCCTTCCCACTCGGATTCAACCAGTCCAGACTGCTTTTGCCACAAAAGACAGAGCTGTGTCGATACCAGCAGCTGTATTCAGGACAACACTGTTATTGAAAGCTGATCCTGTGAAGTAGTGACATCAGTCATACACACAGATTTCTGAAACGGGTCACAAATGGCTAAACGATTTGATGCCTCTCAACGAGCCCTGAACTTGAACAGCATCCAGATAGACCCAGGTAAGTACAAGGAAAGAGCAGTAATTCGCATCAACAGTTTTTCAATGTTACATTTGCATTATATGACATGTTGTCACGTTCTGACCATAGTTATTTTGTGTTTTCTTTGTTTTAGTGTTGGTCAGGACGTGAGCTGAGTGGGCATTCTATGTTGTGTGTCTAGTTTTCCCGTTTCTATGTTTGGCCTGATATGGTTCTCAATCAGAGGCAGGTGTTAGTCATTGTCTCTGATTGGGAACCATATTTAGATAGCCTGTTTTCTGTTGGGTTTGGTGGGTGGTTGTCTTCATGTCTTCGTGTGTCTGCACCAGACAGAACTGTTTTCGGTTTTTCACATTTGTTGGTTTGTATTTTGTAGTGTTCACGTTTATTGGCTTTAATTAAACATGATGAACACTAACCACGCTGCGCTTTGGTCCTCTCCTTCGTCCACAGAAGAAAGCTGTTACACATGTATTCTGGTAGTGGCGCCTAACACTCCTATGCTTCCCGGATATCAGACCTAGTGTCCCAGGACATTGATGTGACATTGAACAGAAATAACTCCATGCACACTGTTATTAAAGACCTCCTCCAGCTATTGTTTTACTTTTACTGCTGAAAAGCAATGTCCCAATATATAAATACAGGAAACTACACACACTAAAGGGTGGACCATGACTAACCTGGACCACCTATTTTGATGTGCCTTTTGTTAAGTAAATCAGGTGTTACTGTAGCTACATGTCTTAACAGATGACTCAACTCTAATTTTGACAAAGTATTTTCATTTCAAGTTAAAGTGTACTGTTAGTTAGCTAACTAACGTTAGCTGGCTGGCTCGCAAACTAATGTTAATGCATGCGTTGGGATTCATTGTTTACGAAGCTAGCTATCTAGCTCCATTTCATAACAAAAGACTCTCGTCTTAGTGTGCTAGAGTGCAGAATAACTGATGCATTTTTTAACGTTCAACACCCATTGAATATGTCCGGTGTCAGTAAACGTCAGCAACAAAGCGTAATTCAATTGTTGCCAGCAGCACAGTTACAGTCACCAACGCTCTGGATAACATGACCAGCTGTGCTAGGGCGAGTAAAATGGTCAGAATGGGGAGTTCTCTCATTATGTGTCTGGAAAAGCTAGCCAATGTTAGCCAGTTAGCTTGGGTGCTTGACTGTAGTTGTGAGGTCAGAGCTTTCGGGAACAACCCTACTTATTGGCCAGAGCGTCCAGTGTGTGCTCTGAATGAAAAACGCTCTGAATTACTAAGCTGTTCATTTGCTATGTCATCTTTAGTCTCATCAGGGAAACATTTTCTTTTTTTCTGGTGGCTCCTCTGTTCACTGTGAAACTGAGAAGTTACATCCATTTCATTTGCCACCATGGAGGCTTCTGCCAGAAGAGTGTCCCATTGATTATGCAGAGCCTGTACTTCTTCCTGTAGCCCCTTAATGTGAGCTGCTTCAGTGTCCAGAAAAATATTTCCTGACTGAAGAATTAGGCTTCTATTCTCAGTACACTGCAACAATTTTACCCAGAAAGTGAGCAGGAAGATTGCCTTGAAAGACATGAAGGAGCTTTTCAGACCTTTTGTCTCAGATTTGGCTTCATTTGTCAGGCTGCAGGTAGCAAGAAGCACGTTTAAGGCATTGATGATAGACAGTAAATGAGTTACCACTGGTCGGACCGCAGCAATACACGCACACCATCGCATGTCTGAAAGGCAGATAAGACAGCAGCAAGTCTTTTCCTTGAGAATGGCCCTTCACTCTGGGCTGGCACTGAACAGATTGTGAAGACGTTTCACACAGCCAAAAAAAGGTTGATACCTCTTGGCACGACTGAGCTGCATGTACACCCACAAGATTAAGAGTATGGGAGGCACAAGGTGAGTATGTGGCATGTGGATGTTTTTGCAGTATGTGTGCTTGAACTCTCTTCACTTTCCCTGACATATTTGCACTATTATCATAGCCTTGACCACAGCAATCTGCTATGTCAATATCAYTACCTTCCAATGCACTCAAAATCATTTCAGAATTTTCACAGCCTGTCTTTCAAGCAAAGTCTTTAAATTCAAGAAAACACTCAATTATTTCACATTCACCTGTTCCCTGAACTTTACCTTTGTGTACATATCTCACCAATAATACATTTTGCTCAGAATGGGAAATGTCTGGAGTTGCATCACATATAACCGTGTAATAGATTGCATCTTCTCTTTCATAACGTATTGTTTTCAAAACCCTTTGACCACATATTCCTATGCACTCGTTTTGGCTCAGGGCTGAGGTAATGAGTCAGTCGTGCTCCTTTCTTTTTGTCCCTGACTTTCTGTAAGTGCTCACATAATAGCGGGTCAAAATTTGACAACAGTTCAAGGAAGCTTAGGTAATGTCCATTATGCACGTCATCAAGATTGAGTGATTTCCCCCAGAATGGCAGATTCCTAGATGCTAAGTACAGTGTCAAATCCAAAATCCTTTCTAGAAGTGCTTTGTTTTTATACATTTCTGACTGGATTTGTTTCTGCAGCTGACTGTCTTTACCTGTAGCTGTTGTTACGGTATGCTGCAGATTTTTCCATTTCCAGTAACAGTTCTTGTGAGACACACCATCCTCGTGCTCTGGTAGTTTGTCATACATTCTCCACCATTTCACTGATATCTTATAGCCATCCTTACTATTCAGAGAACTGGATGATGGTTTACAGTGCCTTGCGAAAGTATTCACCCCCCTTGGCATTTTTTTCTATTTTGTTGCCTTACAACCTTAATTTTTGGGGGATTTGTATCATTTGATTTACACAACATGCCTACCACTTCGAAGATGCAAAATATTTTTTATTGTGAAACAAACAAGAAATAAGACAAAAAAACTGAAAACTTGAGCGAGCATAACTATTCAGCCCCCCAAATTCAATAGTTTGTAGAGCCACCTTTTGCAGCAATAACAGCTGCAAGTCTCTTGGGGTATGTCTCTATAAGCTTGGCACATCTAGACACTGGGATTTTTGCCCATTCTTCAAGGCAAAACTGCTCTAGCTCCTTCAAGATGGATGGGTTCCGCTGGTGTACAGCAATCTTTAAACAATTTAAGTTATTACAGTTTTTTACGAATGCTTAAACACTAACAATGATTCTTGAAGCACTATCTCTGAAATCATTAACCGTTGTAGCCAATGCATTTAACAAGTGTGCCAAACTGAATGCACTTTCTCTGCTTTACACTCAGTTTGTAATTTTATAACACACTTCTAGCAAAACTGTAAACATTGGTCTCTACATTGCTACACTTTTCGCCAATTGCCTTTCCACATTGACACACGTGAAAATACTTTTAGATAACGAGTTCACTTACAAATCAGAGCTTGAGAACTATAAATAGGTTTGGTTGTGTCACGATCGTGTGGAGGAGAGACGGACCAAGGCGCAGCGGGATATGAATACATCTTCTTTTATTAGAACGACGAAGATGAACACGAAACACTTAAACAAACTATACAAAAACAACAAACGACCGTGAAGCTACAAACGGAAGTGCACACACAAGCTACTTACGTTCAACATAGACAATTACCCACAAATTCATGATGCCTATGGCCACCTTAAATATGGCTCCCAATCAGAGACAAATGAAAAACATCTGTCTCTGATTGAGAACCACTCAGGCAACCATAGACATAACTAGACACATTCACTCAACCATAGACTTCCCTAGAAACATTCACTCAACACAAACCCATACACTCTAACAAATCCCCCTAGACACTACAACCACCCAAGACAAGACAAAAACACAAACATACCCCATGTCACACCCTGACCTAACTAAAATAATAAAGAAAACAAAGAATACTAAGGCCAGGGCGTGACAGGTTGTCACGCCCTGGCTATTGAGAGGTTTTTTTATTCTCTATTTTGGTTAGGCCAGGGTGTGACTAGGGTGGGCAGTCTATGTTCTTTTTTCTATGTTGTTGGTTTTCTATGTTTTTGGCCTGGTGTGGTTCCCAATCAGAGGCAGCTGTCTATCGTTGTCTCTGATTGGGAGCCATACTTAGGTAGCCTGTTTTCCCATTTTGTGTTGTGGGTGATTAATTTTTGTTTAGTGTGTGTTGCACCTGACAGAGCTGTTTCGGTTGTCACTTTGTTGTTTTTGCTTTTTAGTGTTGAGTTTCTATTAAACATGACGAATACTTACCACGCTGCGTTTTGGTCTTCACCTTCTTCCGACGACAGCCGTTACATTGGTTTGGAGAACAATGGAGGCCAATATTGGACAGAAAGTAAGAGGGGTGAGAACTAGAGGAGGAAGAGGAGGGTGAGGACAAGGAGGTGAAGAAGTAAGAGGAGGATTAGGAGGAGAAGGAAGACGTGAAGTAGGACAGGGGAGAGGAAGGGTAGTCAGAAACACAATAACTGATGAAATCTGAGCGACTGGTTGACCATATTGTCAACCATGAGATGAGCATGAGAGAGGCTGGGCAACGGGTTCAACTGCTATACTGTTGCAGGTATTATCCAGATATTTCTAAATGAGAACTGGTAAGTAGCTGTAGTCTTACGGTACAGTAATATGTGCTGTACTTTCATAATGAGAAGGATCTATCACTAAAACCATTCAAATGTTTTTACAGAACTGCAAGAAAACCGGTATCTGGTGGAAGAGGTTGACTGATCACCCCAGAGCAGGAGACCCACATTGTAGATATGGTCATTGCAAATAACTGCATCAGACTTTGAGAACTGCAGGACCACATAATGGCAGATAACACCATATTCCAAAACGTCAGAGTGAGTCTCTCTGCACTAACTCGTCTACTGAAACACAATAGAATTAGGATGAAGCAGCTGTACAGAGTCCTTTCGAAAGAAACTCAGACCGTGTAAAACTGAAATATGAATATGTGCAGGTAAGCTATACTATCCTATCATTGGTACTGGATATGAAAGTGTATGGTGCTATACCATACTGACTGATCCCTGTCTTTTCGCACTGTGCTGCATTGTTTTGTCTTGTCTCTTTCAGAGACTAATTGAGCTAGAAGCAGATGCAGTGCATCATGAGCTAATATATGTGGATGATGCAGGTTTCAACTTTGCAAAAACAAGGGGCCGCGGCAGAAATATCATTGTGCCATCATCAACGTCCCGGGACAATGTGGTGGCAACATAACAATGTGTGCGGTTATTAGTCAAAACGGCGTCCTTCACCATCATGCAATCCTAGGCCCATACAACACTGCACACATTATCACATTTCTGGACACCCWCCACGACAGACTAATACCTAATGACCAGGGGCCAGAGCAGCCCAGATATGTTATTATCTGGGACAACGTTAGTTTYCACCGGGCTTCTTTGGTCCACAATTGGTTTACAGGTCCCCCACTTTTCATCGCACTCAATCTCTCCCCATACTCTCCGTTCTTGAATCCTATTGAATAATTATTCTCTGCATGGCGTTGGAAGGTGTATGATCGCCAGCCCTTCTACAGGCAATGGAGGTGGAGACATCGATCAGGTGTCATGCCAGGCCTGGATATGGCACTCCAGGCGCTACTTTCCACACTGCCTAGCTCAAGACAACATCGCATGGGATGTGGATGAAGTCTTTTGGCCAGACCCACAAAGAAGGTGAGATGTAGCCTAGCACAAATGTTGTTTTCTTCTGCTGCGCTTTTGTTGTTAGAGGAGTGTTAGAACATTTTGAGAGAAAATATCCCCCTTATTTGTATTGATATTGGTGGTGGTGCTATCACTCAGAARTTATGTAGCAAGCAAGCTAAGATGACAACACCTCCGTAGGTGGTTTGAAGTCCGATACAAATTTGATTCCTGGCACTGTGACTTGTCTGAATGGTCAAATCTGATTTATTTGCTCTCAAGTGGTTTTTAGACTGTAATTTGACATATCTTGTGGCTTGTAAGCTACTCTGTTGTCATTTTGACAAGAACATGTAGCCAACTAGCATGTTAATTGTTTACAAACAAATTAGTAAATGTGCTAGAAAGCGAAACAAATACCTAGGACTCGTTTTGAAAGTTAGATAATTTTATCCTTTGATGCTTTAATCGTTTTGAAAGTTAGATAATTTTATCCTTTGATGCTTTAAAAGTATTCTTACACTATGATTTTGAACTTCAAAAGCAACAGGGAAACATCCATGGCAGGCATTGTTGTCATTTTAGCTTGCTTGCTACATCACTTCTGAGTGATAGCACCACCACCAATCAGCCTACACCACTGTGCGCACACACCCGTCATTACTATGATAACTAGCATAGCCATGTCAGCAAATGACTCCTGTCTGAACACACACACACATCCGATTGTAAACTTGCTGTTTGGACAGTCAATATACCAAAATGGATTTGAAAAACAAAACTGATTTGAGCATTAGTGCCTGCAGTGTGAACAAGGCTTTAGATTACTTGTCAACAGCTTTTTGACACTATATATACTTTTTGAACTACACTGAACAAAATATGAACGTAACATCTAAAGTGTTGGTCCCATGTTTCATGAGCTGAAATAAAAGATCCTAGAATTGTTCCATACACACAAAACACTTATTTCTTTAACATTTTGTGCACACATTAGTTTACCTGCCTGTTAGTGAGCATTTCTCATTTGCCAAGATAATCCATCCAGTTGAGAGTTATGGCATATCAAGAAGATGATTAAAACAGCAGGATCGATATAGAAATCGTTTTACTGTGGATATAGATACTTTTGTACCTGTTTACTCCAGCATCTTCACAAGGTCCTTTGTTGTTCTGGGATTGATTTGCACTTTTCATACCAAAGTACTTTCATCTCTAGGAGACAGAACGTGTCTCCTTCCTGAACAGTATGACGGCTGCGTGGTCCCATGGTGTTTATACTTGCGTACTATTGTTTGTACAGATGAACGTGGTACCATCAGGCATTTGGAAATTGCTCCCAAGGATAAGTCAGACTTGTGGAGCTCTGCAATTATTTTCAGAGGTTTTGGCTGATTTCTTTTGATTTTCCCATGATGTCAAGCAAAGAGGCACTGTGTTTGAAGGTAGGCCTTGAAATACGTCCACAGGTACACCTCAATTGACTCAAATGATGTCAATTAGCCTATCAGAAGCTTCTAAAGCCATGCCATCATTTTCTGGAATTTTCCATGCTGTTTAAAGGCACAGTCAACTTCATGTATGTAAACTTGTGACCCACTGGAATTGTGATACAGTGAATTATAAGTGAAATAATCTCTCTGAAAACAATTGCTGGAAAAATGACTTGTGTCATCCACAAAGTAGATGTCCTAACCGACTTCCCAAAACTATAGTTTGTTAACAGGAAATTTGTGGAGTGGTTGAAAAACTAGTTTTAATTAATGACTCCAACATAATTGTATGTAAACTTCTGACTTCAATTGTACATGCAGTGCAGTGGAGGCTGCTGATGGGAGGACGGCTCATAATAATGGCTGGAATGGAGTCAATGAAATGGTATCAAACACATCAAAGATGTGGTTTACATGTTGTTGATACCACTCCATTGACTCTTTTCCAGATATTATTATGAGCCGTCCTCCCCTCGGCAGCCTCCACTGATGAAGAGACCCAGAATCAATCGACGTGGGGAATTCAAATGTATCCAATTTTTCTCACCGGTGCTCCATGCACCAACGTTTAATTACAATCAGTTTTAAATACTTATAGCAGTTGTCCCTACTGTAATCCTTAGAGGAAACTGGATAACTTAGGAAACGTGATAACACTAAACGCACTCGCTGACAACTTCAAGCTGCTTAGAAAGTAATTCATTACCCAGGGCCATGCAGTTTCTTAACATGTAGATTCATTTTGGTGTCTTGTGGATGCCAGCTGGGCTCCAGTGAACCTGAAAGATCAGGCATAGAGTTGAGGATTAGAGGGCATTGGCACGGCCTGAGCTAATRTGTCCGTATGGTGGGAGGCATGTTCGCATGAATATGCAGCACGTCAACGTCAGGGGTCCAGCAGGTTCACAGCAAGACCATTAGGGCCGTAGTAGACATTTAACACTGATCACACAGTCSATTTCTTCCCATTGAATGGAGGCACTCTTGTATGCCAGCTCAGGGTCACTTCCCCCCCTTATGCTTTGTGCATAAGAGACCCTCGAGGCAGCAATAACCTTTGTCTSCTTTGAACAAGGATCACGCTGGAAAGTTGAATGCATCTGAATGAGTTGAAGTCCGTACAGCACACTCTATGCTTGTAACTGTATATGTCACGTTGATGACTATGAGATAAGCCATAATTTTGGGGATGTTGTTGGTGTTGGTGGAAAAAGACAATGCTCATCCCCATAATCTTTTTTACGTGTTTATTTTCAAAAGGATGAAGCTAAGAACATTAACAACTTCTTGTTAAGAACATTATAACAATGTGGAAGACAATGAAACTTATTCTACAAGAACCAATATCACTCCCTAAAAACACAACCCTTGGATAGCTTTTCAGAATTCACCAATAAATTGGTCTACATGGAAAACAAAAGGCGTAGAAACCATAAATGACTTGGTGACAGGAAATACGTTTATTTCCATGACAGAGTAATTCAAAAGCAATTTTGGACTGACCAATGTTGATCGTTTCAAATACACTGAACAAAAATATAAACGCACCAAGTAAATGATTTCCCGCCAATATCCAGCAACTTCGCACAGCCATTGAAGAGAAGAGACAGCATTCCACAGGCCACAATCAACAGCCTGATMAATTCTTTGTGAAGAAGATGTGTCACACTGCATGAGGCAAGTGGTGGCAACAGCAAATAATGACTGGTTTTCTGATCCAAACCCCTAACTTTTWTTAAGGTATCTGTGACCAACAGATTGTTTTACTTTTTTTAAAACCTTTATTTAGCAGATGCATATCTCTAATGTGAAGTCCATAGATTAGGGCCTAATTTATTTATTTCAATTGACTGATTTCCTTATATGAACTGTAACTCAGTCAAATCTTTTAAATTGTTCCATATACATGCAACTTAAAAGTTAAATATCACAAAATTTCAATTTGAACTCTTCTGGACATCAGAGGAACCTTGAGAGATTCATATTTGAGTCAGAAAAGGATGTCCATGAACATCCATGAGGCCTACAAGCCCTCAGTCCAGCTTCTCTCAGCCTATTGGGGACAGTCTGAGCACTGATGGAGGGATTCTGCGTTCCTGGTGTAACTCGGGCAGTTGTTGTTGCCATCCTGTACTTGTCCCGCAGGTGGGATGTTCGGATATACCGATCCTGCGCAGATGTTGTTACACGTGGTCTGCCACTGCAAGGACGATCAGCTGTCTGTCCTGTCTCCCTGTAGCTCTGTCTTAGGCGTCTCACAGTACGGACATTGCAATTTATTGCCCTGGCCACATCTGCAGTCCTCATGCCTCCTTGCAGCATGCCTAAGGCACGTTCATGCAGATGAGCAGGGACCCTGGGCATCTTTCTTTTGGTGTTTTTCTGAATCAGTAGAAAGGCCTCTTTAGCATCCTAAGTTTTCATAACTGTGACCTTAATTGCCTACCGTCTGTAAGCTGTTAGTGTCTTAATGTGTCGACTGTTCCACAGGTGTATGTTAATTAGTTGTTTAAGGTTCATTGAACAAGCACGGGAAACAGTGTTTAAACCCTTTACAATGAAGATCTGTGTAGTTATTTGAATTTTTACGAATGATCTTTGAAAGACRGGGTCCTGAAAAAGGGACGGGTGTAATGAGATACTCAAAGGGCTGGACGATTCTCTTCTCATCACTCATCTTSAAAAAACGTATACAAAAAATCTGGAAATCCACCCGCCATCATTAACACAATGGAAAAATCTAATGATTTATTATTGAATTATTGAAATAGCACGGGCGACCGAGGAAAAACAAATTGGTATAATTTAAGGCCATATGGCAAACAATAATATATGGCAAACAATAATGCAGGCACTAGGGATGGGGTGTGAGCATGGTTTGAATATCAAAGTATTTTGAAAAAAATATATAAAAAAAGTTATATATATATTATATATAGTATATCAAAAGGAAAAGGACAAAGCTTGAAGGTTGATACCCTGTCATCAAACTCATGAACTCATCAAAATGTATAGAAAGTAGCACAGATTACTCGTTCTTCTCTTACTGCCCAATCTCCCTATAATCTTTGAGGACTCAATGTTGATTTTTGCAGAGTCAATGATATAAACATGAAAGCTCTCTCTGACGTTATTCTACAGTATAGCCGTGCTGTGCCTTCCACTGACAGACTAGACCACATACTCTTTCATCTAGTGTTTGTCTACTGTTGAGATGTAACATGACATTGCAGATGACAGTGGTAGGACACATCTCTGTAACACAGATTAGACACGGCACAATGGTACACAGAACACACTTTGGAATACAGAATATCTAGAGTGGTAAACTTACCATCTTGGAGGGAAAGATGCTAGAAGATGCTCCCTGTGCTCTTCTAGCAGAACTAATAATTTGTCTCCATTTGAAGTGACACCAGTTCAGCAATCAATCCACCTCACAGGACCAGATTTATCTGCTCTCGTTCGATCTTCTTACATCCTCGCTTATGTGGTGGGGGAGCAAATTAATCTAGTCATATCAAGATCAAAGTTAATCAAGTTGAAGAAAAATGCAGAGAAATCTATTGAGGTGTCGTGACCAGGTGACACTGGGAAATGAACTGCAAAGTAATGGAGTGAGCTGAGCTCTTGGTCCCTCCAAATGGCTGTGCCGCCGGGTGAACCAGGGTCCTGATTTATTTGGCTATTCACTTGGCACAGCTAAGCAGGGAAGGTCAAGGAAAAACATATTGGTAACGCATGAGCTCACATTTCATTTTACACAATGCCAGAGTAAACACATGGATAATCAGTCCATGAATGCAGGCTACAAGCCATAGCCATATAACTTCTTATCTTGGCCTATATTTAATCATATCAAGCATTTACCGGCGATAGCCGACACCTGCATAGCTGATGTTTTGGCGGTGTCGGAGGTGCAACTGCGTTGGAGCTATCAAATCGGTAAACAACTCTTGTGATCATTGTCACAAAGCTACACCGTCCCAGAAGTTCTGAACGAGAAAGTGTAGGCTATGTAGAAATAATGATACTCAAATTAAAAATCATGAAATTAAATAATGAGGATTTCTATCAGCCTAATYMATGTGTAGATTACATCTCAAATTCCAGTTTTCGAATTTGTGAACAATGGCAATGTCCACTTTAGGTATAATGCCGGGAGCCATTGTGGATTTGACAGCTCTAACACAGTTCTACCCCATACATGATGCAATGTTCCATACACACCTGGTTTTCATTCCCCCTAATCATCTACATGTATTTAGCCCTCTGTTTCACATCATGTCTTTTTTAATTTTTAAAATTTTTATCCTCTTTTCTCGTGGTATCCAATCGCTAGAAATTACTATCTTGTCTCATCGCTACAACTCCCGTACGGGCTCGGGAGAGACGAAGGTCGAAAGCCATGCGTCCTCCGAAGCACAACCCAACCAAGCCACACTGCTTCTTAACACAGCGCGCCTCCAACCCGGAAGTCAGCCACACCAATGTGTCGGAGGCCCCCTTGGTTAGCGCGCACTGCGCCCGGCCCGCCACAGGAGTCGCTGGAGCGCGATGTGACAAGGACATCCCTACCGGCCATACCCTCCCTAACCCGGACGACGCTAGCCCAATTGTGCATCGCCCCACGGACCTCCCGGTCGCGGCCGGTTGCGACAGAGCCTGGGCGCGAACCCAGAGACTCTGGTGGCGCAGCTAGCACTGCGATGCAGTGCCCTAGACCACTGCGCCACCCGGGAGGCCCTTCACATCATGTCTTTGTGTGTAATTGTTTGGATGTTATGTGGTTTAGTTACGCGCTTTATTTTCTATGTTCCTGTTTTTGAGCACATTGTTTGTTTTTAGTGCTTTTTATGTGGAACGTTATTAAAGTGTGCTTGTTACTATACTCTGCACTCCTGCACCTGACTTCGCATCCAGTACAGCCACGTAACAGAATGTCCTTGTAGCATTCAATAGATGGACAAACACAGTAATGACATACCTACAGTACTGTAACTATATTTAGACTTTTGACATCATGTCACCAGCATGTGATTTCCTTTGTCAAAGGCATTCTTATATTGGCCAATTCTGGTCCTGGAKGGCCATACCCTTACAAAAAAGCACTATAGCTTTTCTGTAAGAAACTGTACATTTTTTATAATACCTTATAGTTAGCTTATAGTATGCTATGATATATTATTTTGCTTTKGAAAAACTATATAATGATTTTAGGAGTCTCTACAGGATGTATTTTTTTTACCTATAATAACTTCAAAATATCCTATAAGATTTCAATAGTATAAATATTATGCAGTATCTCTATAGTATTCTTATGAATTTAAATAGTGTTCATGTATTATTGTCTATAGTGTTCCCCTGAAGTTATTGAAAGCATTCCCATAGGCTATTAATGTCGGGTTTGTAATAGTATTATAATTAAGGTGATGAAAATGATCCAAGAATAAATATTTCCTGCAAGCAAAAAAAGAAAGCCAACCAATATTTATTTTATATTCTAACGTCACTATAGCCAGGTTACTTTTAAAGTAGTGTGAATTTTTGGGATGGATACTTTCAATAAATTATATCCATTAAAAACATTATGAATCTTAGTAAAAACAGACCAGTAATATTAATGTTAATTTTCTTTTTAAAAAGATCTATTCCACTGAACATGTTAACTTCTTACGGCCAAAATCCCGTTAACGGGATCGATATGACAACAGCCAGTGAAAGTGCAGGGCGCCAAWTTCAAACAACGGAAATCTCATAATTAAAATTCMTCAAACATACAAGTATTATACACCATTTTAAAGATAAACTTTTTGTTTAAAAAAAGTGATTATGTTAGGTCAGTACCTAGTCACAGAAAAACACAACCATTTTTCCAGCCAAAGAGAGGAGTCACAAAAAGCAGAMATAGAGGTAAAATTMATCACTAACCTTTGATGATCTATATCAGATGACACTCATAGGACTTCATGTCACACAATACATGTATGTTTTGTTCGATAAAGTTCATATTTATATCCAAAAATCTCAGTTTATATTGGCGCGTTATGTTCAGTAATGTTTTGCTTCCAAAACATCCGGTGATTTTGCAGAGAGCTACATCAATTTACAGAAATACTCATAATAAATATTGATAAAATATACAAGTGTTATGCATGGAATTATAGATAAACTTCTCCTTAATGCAACCGCTGTGTCAGATTTCAAAAAAGCTTTTTTTGAAAAAGCRGAAAAAACACCATGCAATAATCTGAGTACAGCGCTCAGAGATCAAAACAAGCCATACAGATACCCGCCATGTTGTGGACTCAATAGAAGTCTGAAATAGCATTATAAATATTAACTTACCTTTGATGATATTCATCAGAATGCACTCCCAGGAATCCCAGTTCCACAATAAATGTTTGTTTTGTTCGATAAAGTCCATAATCTATGTCCAAATACCTCCTTTTTGTTCTCGCGTTTAGTTCACAAATCCAAATTCACACGGCGCAGACACTTAGTTCAGACGACAGTTCCATTACAGTTCATAGAAATATGTCAAACGATGTATAGAATCAATCTTTAGGATGTTTTTATCATAAATCTTCAATAATATTCCAACCGGACAATTCCTTTGTCTTTAGAAAGGAAAAGGAACGCAGCTACCTCTCACGGGCGTGCGCCTGACCGAGSTCATSGCATTCTGCCAGACACCTGACTCAATCAGCTCTTATTCTCTCCCCCTTCACAGTAGACGCCTGAAACAAGGTTCTAAAGACTGTTGACATCTAGTGGAAGCCCTAGAAAGTGAAAATCGGACCAAATTTCACACTGTATATTGGATAGGCAAAGACTTGAAAAACCTACAAAACTCAGATTTCCCACTTCCTGGTTGGATTTTTTCTCAGGTTGTTGCCTGCCATATGAGTTATGTTATATACCACAGACATCATTCAAACAGTTTTAGAAACTTCCAGAGTGTTTCCTATTCAAATCTACTAATAATATGCATATCTTAGCTTCTGGGCCTGAGTAGCAGGCAGTTTTACTCTGGGCACCTTATTCATCCAAGCTGCTCATTACTGCCCCCAGCCATAAGAAGTTAACCTCTAACGAGTCACAAACCCGGATCCGGACCCCCCCATCAAAAAAGATGACTAGCATAGCCTAGCCTAAGCGACAGGGATATCATATAAATAAAAATGTTCATGAAATCACAAGTCCAAGACACCAAATGAAAGATACACATCTTGTGAATTCAGCCATCATTTCTGATTTTTAAATGTTTTAACGGGAAGACACATATGTATTTCTATTAGCTAAACACATAGCAAAGACACAACTTTTTTTTCCCATCATTTTTTTCCTGCATAGGTAGCTATCACAAATTCGACCAAATAACGAATATAAATAGTCACTAACCAAGAAACAACTTCATCAGATGACAGTCTGATAACATATTATTGTATAGCATATGTTTTTGTTTGAAAATGTGCATCTTTCAGGTATAATCATAGTTTTACATTGCAGCCACCATCACAACTCTCACCCAAGCAACTAGAAATAACTACAGAGAGCAACGTGAATACCTAAAATACTCATCATAAAACATTTATGAAAAATACAGCGCGTACAGCAAATGAAGACAAAAGATCTTGTGAATCCAGCCAATATTTCAGATGTTTTAAGTGTTTTAACGCGAAAACACAAATTTAGCATTATATTAGCTTACTACAATAGCCCACCACCAGCAGCATTGATTCATGCACGTTAGCAAAAAGATATTACATTTTTCACTAACCTTCTTCAAAACTTCATCAGATGACAGTCCTATAACATCATATTACAACAATACATATATTGTTTGTTTGACAATGTGCATATTTAGCGGCACAAATCGTGGTATATCAATGAGAATAGTAGCCAAGCTGCCAACAAAAGGTCGGGAGAAATCTTGGAGAGGCACGCTAATCTAATCAATAACTAATCATAAACTTGACTAAAAATACAGGTTGGACAGCAAATGAAAGATACAATTAGTTCTTATGCAACCGCTGTGTTAGGTTTTTAAAATTAACGTTACTTACGACATACAGCGTGCGTTAAAGCGGACCGCACCGAAATTAATGGCGGAATAGTAGTGTAACATTTTTTCAACAGAACAACAATTAACATCATAAATAGTTCTTTACTTTTTGATGAGCTTCCATCAGAATCTTGTGCAAGTTGTCCTTTGTCCAGATATCGTTGCTCGGTTGTAGATTGTCGTCTTCAACTTAGGAATTAGCAGCAAACATTAGCTATGTGGCCCAGACGTGTCCAACTCTTCATAACGCAGCACAAGAAAATTCCGAAAATCGCAATATACTGATATAAACTGATATAACTCGGTTTAAAATATCTACATTATGATGTTTTTAACACCTATATTGAATAAAATCAGAGCTATATCTAAGGCCTATAACGAGAGCTTTTCAGAATGCCATCCTGAGGTCTGTCTTGCGCCATGACGAACGTTGAAAAGAGTGCACCCCCCCGTTCCAAGAGCTTTATATACGGCCTCAGATCTACCTAGCAACCCCATTCCAATTCTCACTGCTTACTGACATCTAGGGAAATCGTATGCAGTGCATGTCGACTCATAAGATTACATGCAAATTAATAAACTGACCCTGGAACAGAGTGCCCGATTTCAGATTTCTCACTTCCTGACAGGAAGTTTGCTGCAACTTGAGTTCTGTTTTACTCACAGATATAATTAAAACGGTTTTAGAAACTAGAGAGTGTTTTCTATCCAATAGTAATAATAATATGCATATTGTACGAGCAAGAATTGAGTAAAAACAATAATAGGAAAAGATAGAAACCGAGAAAAAGCAAACATGAAAATCAGATCTATTTGCAAAAACAAAAAAGAAAATGAGAAAAAAAAAATAAAAAAAAATAAAGAATAAGAGGCAGTAAAGTTAATTTGGGAACGAATTTTTACAAAGTGAAAACAGCGCCCCATATTGACAAGAAGTTAACCACATGTACAATACAATATATATGCGATGTCCCTTCCATCACTGATGTATGTCCCTGATAAGTTATCAATGAGAATCACACAGATTCAATGACATACAACACACATTTCGTGATCTCCAACTATTGCTCAATTCCAGKGAATCTAAATGCATGCGTTTTAACTGGGAGCTGTTGGGGTTCGTTCCTTGTTCCTTGTCAATCATTGGCTCCTTGTTGAAATTAGCATTCAGACAGTATCTTTAATTAAATAAATCAAAAACTTGTATTAATGCAATTGMAGCCAGAAGTTGACAACAGGAACATAGCATGCATGTTATATTAAAGGGTCCAAGTTATTTTATTAAGCCCAAAGTCCAGCCTTAGTRATGTCACTGCCTACGTCATTACCTTCTACTCATGAGACCAAGCCCATGCCTACACAGCTATGCAAACAAGAGTTKCAGTGTTATCTAAAGGCACAGCAGTAAATGTCCACTCCCCAAGTTGATTTATAGTGGAATGTTCTTTCTCAGTCACACATCTCTCAGTCCATGTCTTTATAAGAGGTAGAGACTACAAAAGACTGTGGAACAATATTAAACCTTATAATGAATATATATTGTTAATCTGTAGTCTAGGACCCTATAAATGTAAGGGGGGAGGAGTCTTATAACCCTTCCCCTTCTATTATAACGTGCTTCTACACCTGCATTGCTTGCTGTTTGGGGTTTTAGGCTAGGTGTCTGTACAGCACTTTGAGATATTAGCGGATGTACGAAGGGCTATATAAAATAAACTTGATTTGATTTGATATTAATACAACATAAGCATAATCAATTATTATAATACATCAAACATTTGGTACAGCCCCTATCATGACCCCAAGGTGAGCCCGACAGAGCTGCACRTCCCTAACATATCCTCACACTGGAAGGACCTGAATTTAAGTATGTTGATGCTTTTCTTGGCCAGGTCACCATTGCAAATGGGAATCAGCTCTCATTATCAATCAGCTCAATAACATCAACCAGCTCTCTAAAAAAACACCCATAACTAATATATGTTATAAGTRTTTGGCAGAGGGACAAKCCAGCCATCCACATAAATACATTTACACTTGAWATCTTCCAAAGAAAAATATATATTTTGTCTCTACCTCAACTTTCACACACATTTGATGAGATGCTTAGATTCTTGTTGATGAACAAACTGTCAGCTTAAATTACATATGGTTGAACCATAACAATTTGAATACGTTGACATAAGCAGTTTGTTTGACAAATGCAATTCAGTCTAACAAAGAAAAAGAACAGYAGTTGTGCACAACATCCATTTTTGAACACGACTGAGGTGTTATCCCTTTTTTCTGAGATTTTGTAGTAAGTTGTGTGATAAACAATCTGTTCATAAATGAATCGGCCGTATGACTACACAGGCTGGGACGGGACAGTAATTAGTTATTCTACAGCAAGTTTTACAGAAGCTGTGAGGTGAAGAGGTACAGATTTTCCAAGAGTTTTTAGGGAGCCTGAGATTTTTTCTCCTTTAAGTCTTCTGTCTGCAAGCATTGTAAGGAATATACCGAACTCTGACTCTGGGTGAAATCCTAAAACACTAAGATGTTTGGGAATGTCTCGCCAAAGAAGGAAAAGCTGTCAGATTTGTTGTGGAACACACTGCATCCCATGGAAAAGAGATTTCAAACTACCGTTGTTACCTCAAATGTAAAATATGACGTTGCCCAGAGAGGCCCCAGTACACAATCAGTAAGGTGGATTAGATGATGGCAATTGAAATAAACATTTTCTTGTCCATACAATTCTTAATTTTTCTTGACAAAGAGGACTAAAGAAATGTGAGCTAATCTAAGGTAACGCTGTGAAATAGAGCCTTGAAGCAAAATATGCATGCTGAATGTAAGTAGAAATGGAGCCAGAAGGAGGATGCCAGTGTCACGTTCTGACCTTTATTTTCCTTTGTTTTGTCTTTAGTTAGTATGGTCAGGGTGTGAGTTGGGGTGGGCAGTCTATGTTATGTGTTTCTATGTTTAGGTTTGTCATTTGGCCTGATATGGTTCTCAATCAGAGGCAGGTGTTTTGCATTGTCTCTGATTGGGAACCATATTAAGGTAGCCTGTTTTCACTATTGGTTTGTGGGTGATTGTTCCTGTTCGTGTGTTCCTGGTTTTTCTGTGTTCACTAGTTCGGGACTGTAGCTTCGTTGGTTTTTCGTCTGTTTATTGTTTTTGTTCATATTGAGAAGTATTCTAATAAATTATGGATACGCACCACGCTGCGCTTTGGTCCTCCTCTCCTTCTACCGACGAAAGCCATTACAGCCAGGCAGAACAGTGATTGAATAAAACAGAAAAAATGCACGACACTCCGATGCCTTCCAAAATGTTCTTATATGCAATGATCGCGATATTCTTGTGATTTCCTTTGGTGTCTTGAGATTTCGCAGTCGACCTATGTACCATAGATTCAAACAGTTGCACGTTTCCAATCAAAGAGACTGTTATCGAGTTATGCCGAGGAGAACAAGAATGCATGTAGTCTGCCACAAAACCAAACACAATGTAGAACAATGGAAGCAAAAACAGTGTTGACAACCCCTTTACACCATTTTGCGGAATGTGAGTGTGAGCAGCGTGAATTGCATTATCCTTAAATGGATTGTGTGATCTTTGAATTTGCAGGTGTTGACTGTAAGGATAGGATCTACATATCCTCTGCCTTTGGGGACAACTTTACCGGGGTGCAAGCCCCAGTCACAACCATATTCACCATTGATTTGCATTCAGTAATGAAGGATTGGCCTGGCAATTGCATCTGAGGAACAAATCATGGAGAAGACCTTTCTCCTCTTCAGAATCTCACTGTTATCTCTCCAAAGTAATGGGTTTTGGGCTAAATTGCAATATTCATCAATAAAAGGTTTTAAAAAGGTATTCATTCTGGGGTTTTCTGGGCCAAACCAAAGTCCTGCAACCATCACATTTTCTTTCCGATGTATGTAAGGCAGTTCATTTATGGTAAATTGAAGGGGCTAAACTGAGTAATTTGAGGAGTTAAAAATGGGTACTCCATCACAGTTCCAGGTTAATGTTAAATCATCAGCAGATAGCCTATTCTCTTTCAGTAATGTCTGGTACATCTTTCCATCCATGACATCCTCAATTTCATATTCTTCTTCCTTCATTGTTTTCCTCAAAATATCTATTCYATGGTTATCCAGTGTATCTCGCAAAAGGTCCCTCAAAGGTATTGACAAAAATAAACGTTTTGTTTCTCTGATGACACCAAGTCACTTGGCTCTGTCATATCCTCACATGGTCTCTCCTATCATTGCTATGCAGACGACACACAATTAATCTTCTCCTTTCCCCCTTCTGATAACCAGGTGGCGAATCGCATCTCTGCATGTCTGGCAGACATATCAGTGTGGATGACGGATCACCACCTCAAGCTGAACCTCGGCAAGACGGAGCTGCTCTTCCTCCCGGGGAAGGACTGCCCCTTTCCATGATATCGCCATCACGGTTGACAACTCCATTGTGTCCTCCTCCTAGAGTGCTAAGAACCTTGGCGTGATCCTGGACAACACSCTGTCGTTCTCAACTAACATCAAGGCGGTGACCCGTTCCTGTAGGTTCATGCTCTACAACATTCGCAGAGTACGACCCTGCCTCACACAGGAAGCGGCGCAGGTCCTAATCCAGRCACTTGTCATCTCCCGTCTGGACTACTGCAACTCACTGTTGGCTGGGCTCCCTGCCTGTGCCATTAAACCCCTACAACTCATCCAGAACGCCGCAGCCCGTCTGGTGTTCAACTTTCCCAAGTTCTCTCACGTCACCCCGCTCCTCCGCTCTCTCCACTGGCTTCCAGTTGAAGCTCGCATCCGCTACAAGACCATGGTGCTTGCCTACGGAGCTGTGAGGGGAACGGCACCTCCGTACCTTCAGGCTCTGATCAGGCCCTACACCCAAACAAGGGCACTGCGTTCATCCACCTCTGGCCTGCTCGCCTCCCTACCTCTGAGGAAGTACAGCTCCCGCTCAGCCCAGTCAAAACTGTTCGCTGCTCTGGCACCCCAATGGTGGAACAAACTCCCCCACGACGCCAGGTCAGCGGAGTCAATCACCACCTTCCGGAAACACCTGAAACACCACCTCTTTAAGGAATACCTAGGATAGGATAAAGTAATCCTTCTAACCTCCCCCTCCCCCCTTAAAAGAGTTAGATGCACTATTGTAAAGTGGTTGTTCCACTGGATATCATAAGGTGAATGCACCAACTTGTAAGTCGCTCTGGATAAGAGCGTCTGCTAAATGACTTAAATGTAAATGTAAATGATGAAGGACGTTCCACAATGTGAGCAATTTGTGTCTTCGGGTTGCTTTCCTAAGCAATTTTGGCATTCATCACAAAATAAATGAGAGACAGCTGTCAGGGCTGTATTACCCMAAAACTTTTTGAAGAGATATTTAGGTGTTGGAACCAAGTTGGGGACAAGCAAATTCAGCAAGGCAAGTAGGTCTATCAGGGCAGTTCCAGTCAGGTGATGACGCAGAACAAAGAGCATTATTGTCATACGACATTGCCCCTTTGTTACTGATGCCCCAGGGTAAATCCTTTCTTTGTTCTGAAAAGAGTTAGATGCAAGGTATATTTAGACATGTTTTAAGCCAGAAGGAAATGTATAATACATCTGCAAAGGTAGAACAGATTGCTATGGCCTGAGAGTTGTGTGTGTTTGTGCACCTGACACTAACCATCTCAGGGGCATCATCACGGTCTAAATCATCAGAGCCAGGTTGACTGTGGTGTGTCAGGGGGTCCTAAATTAGGAATACATGGAGAAAACCAACACAGAACATTATCTAACTAAAATATTGTACAGAATGTATAACACTGACTGCACAAGGGTGAGGCTAAGAAACTGAACGTCTGTGTGTGTGTGTGTGTGTGTGTGTGTTTGTGTGTGTGTGTGCGTGTACAACATGTATGTGTACATGTGGGTACTTGGTGTCCCCACATGTACAAAAACCGGACAAATTGGACCTCGTGGGGACATTTAGCAAGTCCCCATGAAGGGATTTGCGATTTTTGGCTCAGTGGTTAAGTATAGGGAAAAATGTACAATTGGGCATAGGGTTAGAATTGGGGTTACTATTAGGTTTAGGCATTGCGGGTTAAGCTTAGGGTTAGGCATTAGGGCCAGGTGAATTTTAGCCTTAACATTTAGGTTATTGAGGTTAAGGTTATGGTTAGGGTTAAGATAAGGGTATGGTTAAGGTCAAGGTTAGGAGAAGAGTTAGGGTTAGGGCTATGTTTAGGGCTAGGGAACATGTTTTTTTGGGTCAAGTTTAGGTCTTAAGTGTGCGTGTGTGTGTTTGTGCATCAGACACTTACCATCTCAGTGGCATCATCATAGTCTAAATCATCAGAGCCAGGTTGATTGGGGTGTGTCAGTGGGTTCTAATTAGGAATACATGTATAAAACAAACAGAGAACATTATGTAACTAAAACATTTGATAGAATACATAACACTGACTTCACAAAGGTGATGCTAAGAAACTGAATGTCTGTGTGTGTGTATATGTGCGTGTGTGGACCTGACACTAACCATCTCAGGGGCATCATCACGATCTAAATCATCAGAGCCAGGTTGATTGGGGTGTGTTAGAGAGTCCTAAAAAATGAACATAGAAAACCAACACAGAACATTATATATTTAAAATATTAGCTAGAATACATGACACTGACTTCACAAGGGTGAGGCTAAGAAACTGAATGCGTGTGTGTGTGTGTATGTGCGTGCGTGCGTGCGTGCGTGCGTGCGTGCGTGCGTGCGTGGGTGTGGGTGTGGGTGTCTGTGTGTACCTGACATGACTACATCCTCATTAAGCTCTGAATAATCAGAGACATGTTGATTAAGGTTTGTAAGTAGCTAGCTAGATGCAGAATACAAACACTGACAATGTACCATCTAGCTAGCAGGTCAACTAGCTACTGTATCTAGCTAGCAGATATACAGCTAGTGTATACATACCAATAACCGCATAGCATAAGCAATTGAACACCCCAAGCAGTAATATGGTTGTAGTTACATTAAAAAATGAATCTAGTTTTCTAGAGCTCACAACTAGCTAAGGCAATATATCAACAACAACAATACCTTAATATACCTGCTTGACCTGGTCTGTCGAGGAAAAGGGAAGTTTTCATCACGCATCCATTTTTTATATGGTCCCTTATCACTCGGATTGGAGGAGTTTCTTACAAGGGTAAGCAAATTAGCTAATTGTTGAAAACTGCTTGCATCATGTCAACTGCTAATGAAACTGATTCCGTAGCTAGCTATAAAAAAAACTTTGCGGCAAAGCATAAACGTCTCTACGTAACTAAATCATGCACACGCGCGAGCAAAGAAAATAACGGTTTACTCTCAGTTTGCACTTTGCAGCACAAGCAAAATTTCACCAAAAATCTATTCACTCGTGGATTTTTTTGAAGAAGGGACAATTGAAATTGTTCCAGTGGAAAATATTGAATTTGGTGGGACGTGCGACAATTTGAAATAATAAATTGTTATTTGGCAGCACATGGGGAAGAGATATCCCGCCTATGTCATGGCTCTGGATGGTAAGCTAAGTAGCTAGCTACCCAGCTAATGACACAGTATAATGTAGCTAGCTAACAAGATACGATTAATGTTATCAATCATTAAACTTAGTTATAAAAAAGTAATACAGCCAAGACATTGGCTATAACAATAACAACTAATGTAGCTAATGTTAGCTAGCTAAGGAGCTAGTTATATCCCTTAAGTATACTAGTATGTGTAGGTAGCATGCTAACCACTGGCTAGTTAGTTGCTCGGCAGGCCGATCAACCAGCTAATTAGCTGCTGGTAAGCATGAAACTTAACTAACACATACTAACTGGGCTGATTGCCAGGCCGTTGTTGTAAATAAGAATTTGTTCTTAACTGACATGCCTGGTAAAATAAAGGTAAAACAAAATAAAATAAAAGCTATAGCTAGCTAGTAAGCTAAGTTGCAAACACAGCTTATGATATTATGGGGTGAGGGGGGTATGCAACATGGTGAGTTATGTGAGCCGCTCCTAGCTATCGCCTAGCTAATAATGTTCATTTTTACTTTGTAGAAGAATTATTAGAATTATTAGAATTATTAGAAATGTCAAAAAAGGACCATGTCAGAATGTGCAAGACAAGAATGGGGGAGGAATGAGGGAGAAAAGAAAGAACCCGCATTATGTGGAAGAAGCGGAAAATACTACTCAAAAGGTATGCTTAGTTGTGAAATTGACTAGCTACATGTATATATTTGCGCAAAACCTATAATTTCCAGACTGTAGCTATGTCACTCTACCAGAGTGTATCCTAGAGAATGAAGAGGGCCAAGTCTGAAAAAAAAACATCAGGCAGAACTAATGACCAATGTATCATGTCAAGTAAGTTTCTAACACTTTGTAGCTTTATTTGTGCAATTTAAGTTGATGCATTAAAAGGTGAATTTAATATTGTCTCACTTACTTAATGTACTAATCACCAATATTAGCATAAACATCTAATTTCTCCTCAACACAACCAAATACATTTTTAAAAAAGTTCTGTGGTTAATTATTATGTCTGAAACACCTCCAATCATTGAGACTAAAAAACATCACAAATAGTGTAAATTGGTGGATTTTGTCTTCAAAAAACATGTCTCCTATTCATGTCTAAATGTGTAAGTTGGACAAAGAATCTTTGTCCTCCCAGGCCAGACCTCAAAGTGACACAGAGAGTGAGGAGGACATCACCTTAGTGTCAAAACAGGAAATGCAAATGCAGCTAAGCACTGCAAACTTTCAAATAAGGGAGCTCAAAAGAGAAAATGCAGCACTCAGACAATCTCTCTCTGTGATTGAAGGTAAGCTTTCCTGTTTGTGGATGCTCCCACTGAATATTCTCACCCTGCATGCAAGTCCAGGTTTAGTTGTGTTAATAACCATAGATACTGTGATTAGGTTCAGTTGTAGGTGTATCTGTGAGTAGGTGCAGTTGTATAGTGTCTACCAATCTATTAGTTGAATGTATATTGCATGCAAGTGTAATGACAGCACATTATGTTCTATATTTTCGGAGTTGCCAGGTTTGCTCCAGGACGTGAAAAACCAAGAGGRAGAGAATGAGGCACACAACTTCAAAGGGTGTCTGTCTGTGTGTTTGGTTTAAGCATGATGACCAGAATATGAGGAGTAGAGATTGAGAGTAAGAAATATGATTAGAAGTTGGAAGGAGGTGGTTGAATGAATCTGTATTCACTTTCTCTAACTGTCTGTCATATTGTGTGTTCCCAGACATCATGGCTGGTGGTCCACACCCATCTACAAAACTCACAATGGTGAGAGAGGAAACACAGTTTCTAATGTTGTGTGTGTTTGGTTTAAGCATGATGATCAGAATATGAGGAGTAGAAATTGAGAGTAAGAAATATGATTGGAAGTTATGAGGTTGTTGAATTAATCTTTATTCATTTTCTCTAACTGTCTGTCATATTGCGTGTTCCCAGACATCATGGCTGGTGGATCCACACCCTTCCTCCAACCCCGAAAAGCAGCACTCCAAGACATAGCCGTCACAACCCTACCAGACAGCATGGTAGGGTGACAAACCTTGAGCTGTAAAGCGGGGATGCAAACTAGTCACAATTTGAATACAAAAGCAGGTGTATTGACATTTTAACAATAGAGCAAGCAGAAAAATACTGTATGCATGTGCAGTTTTGCGTAATTTAACGTAAATGTGTAATGCATATTGTAGTACAATGATAATTTGTCTTACAAGTGTTTTAACTTATAGAGTGCCAAATAGGATTATGCAAAACATATTCACGAAACTATTTCTCATTAATTACTAAAACTAACTAACGTAGTTAGCAAGCAAACAACTTGAGTCATGGCAGAAAGGACTATGAGAATGGTTTTATAACTCAAATAAATKTACTTACTTAAAGGGATGGTTCATCGAAAAATACTTTTAACCTCATTAGAACATTTGCCTAGGCATTAGCCTTTACCAGAGAGAGTTTTTAGGTTAGTTGGATCAGTATTTAGACTTCAGCAATTTATTTAAAAATGTGACATTTACGATTTTATCTGGAATGTATGAAAAGCTATATGTATTTATCCTCACTTTATGCACCAAATGTTGTCTCGTCATTGAATTGCCCAAAAACAATCTGTTTTGCTTGAAAACATGTTACAAAAATCAACCTACTAGAGCTAACATTTTCTTCAGTTTGTGTCATCTGGTTGATACTCTTCCTCTTTGTTCAAAGATTTGTAAGTAAGTTTTGACTCTGACCTAAGTCGCGGCTCGGCACGGATTAATCGAAAATTACTTTCTGGATTTTAATGAAAAAATTACCGATATCTTTGGGAAATATTAGGCTAGGTAAATATTTTAGCAAAGTAATCTTATCGCGATTTTTACTACAAGGGCTATTGCAGTGATTGGAGGCACCGGTGGTGTCTTTCGACGGTATTTATGATAAACTTTGACATTAAATGGGGTTTCTATGGGAGAGGGAGACGAATTCGCTGATGAGCTAAACTAAATACTGATCCAACCAACCTAAAAACTGTCTCTGGTGAAGGCTAATGCCTAGGAAAATGTTCTAGTGAGATTAAACGCATTTTTCARTGAACCACCCCTTTAACATTGTTGATGAAAACATTGAACAAAGCAATACAACAGTTTACCTTTCAAGATAATATTTGATGAACAAAGCATTTATCTAAACATGAATCTGAGAGGTAAGCAGAAAAGATATGCTTGGCCAAGTCCAAAACTCAAATCTAATGTACTGTACTTAGAAAAGGGGGAGAAAGATCGAAGGGGGGAATGACAAAGCGAGGGAGACAGAGAGAGAAAGAAGAAGATAAGAGTTGTATTGTTACCACTAGTGTTGGGGGATAGGATTATATCCATCATCAATGGCGACGACTTGACAAAGTCAAAAACAATGTTTTGTTAAATTTGTAGTTGACTCGAAAAAATTATGTTTTCAGAATCTTTTCACAATCACGGATAATGATGTTAATAAAGTCCTAATATCGGTAACAATAATGGTTTTGTCTGAATACTTGGCACACCCTTATTAAAGAAATACTGGGGATGATTGCACTACCAAGGCAAGKTTTTTTTAGAACAGGTGCACACAAACTGGAAGTCAGAGCAAATCCTAATATTAAAATACTGTATTGATTTAAAATATTTTTATATCATGCAAAAAACTAAGTTTCTGTCCATCACAAAGGAACGTTTGAATACATTGTTGATAACTACAAAGAGCACATTTTGACCACAGCTTCTAACCTGATGAGGACCAGAGGGCGCTGTTTTCACTTTGGGGGAAATCATGCCCAATTTAAACGCCCTCGTATTCAATTCTTGCTCGTACAATATGCATATTATTATTACTATTGGATAGAAAACACTCTCTAGTTTCTAAAACCGTTTGAATTATATCTGTGGGTAAAACAGAACTCGAGTTGGAGCAATTTTTCCCCCCCTCCCGTGAGGAAGTGAGAGATCTGAAATTGGGCACTGTTCTGGGGTCAGTTAAAATAATTGCAAATTATTCTATTGGTCGACAAGCACCGCATACGATTTCCCCTATATGTCAGCAAGCGTTGAGAATTTGAATGGTGTTGCTAGGCAGATCTGAGGCCCCTATAAATGGGCTTGGCACGAAGGTGCGCACCCTTTTCAACATTCGCCATGACGCGAAACAGACCTCAGGATGGCATTCTGAAAAGCTCACTTATCGGCGTTAGATATATCCGGCTCTGATTTTATTCGATATAGTTGTTAGAAACATCATAACGTAGTTATTTTAAACCGATTTATATCAGTTTACATGAGTATATGTGCGATTTTTGAAATTGTCTTTGTATTGCGTTATGAAGGTTGGACACTGCGCAACATAGCTAATGTTAGCTGCTACTTCCAAAGATGAAGAGGACATTCTACAGCCGAGCAACGATTATTATGGAGAAAGGACAACTTGCCCAAGATTCTGATGGGAGCTCATCAAAAAGTAAGAAGTCTTTATGCTGTTAATTGTATTTATGTTGAAAAATGTGAAACAATAATTCCCCATTAATTTCGGCACGGTCTCGCTGTAACGCACGCTGTATGTCTAGTAACGTTAATTTTAAAAATCTAACACAGCGGTTGCATTAAGAACAATGTATCTTTAATTTGCTGTCCAACCTGTATTTTGTAGTCAAGTGTATTGATTAGTTATCGATTAGATTAGGTGCCTCTCCAAGATGGCGCCGGACAGATTGCTTGACGTTTGGCTCCTATTCACATTGTATAACCACGATTTGTGCCACTAAATATGCACATTTTCGAACAAACCCTATATGCATTGGTGTAATATGATGTTACAGGATGTCATCTGATGAATTTTGTCCAGGTTAGTGGAAAAAATTTATAATCTTTGCCTGGTTTTATTCGCTATCGCTAACTTTGCCTTGACTGAATGGGGTTGTGTGGTAGGCTATTGTAGTAAGCTAATATAATGCTATATTGTGTTTTCGCTGTAAAACACTTAAAAAATCGGAAATATTGGCTGGATTCACAAGATCTTTGTCTTTCATTTGCTGTACACCATCGATTTTTCAGAAATGTTTTATGACGAGTATTTAGGCATTGCACGTTGGTGTCTGTAATTACTCTGGCTGCTTCCGTGCTATTTCTGACGGTAGCTGTTATTGTAGCTGCAATGTAAAACTGATTTATAGCTCAATATGCACATTTTTCGAACAAAACATAGATTTATTGTATAACATGTTATAAGACTGTCATCTGATGAAGTTGTTTCTTGGTTAGTTTGGTTGGTTCTTGGTTAGTTAGGTTGGCTTTGTGCATGCTACCTGTGCTGTGAAAAATGTCTGTCCTTTTTTTGTATTTGGTGGTGAGCTAACATAAATATACGTGGTGTTTTCGCTGTAAAACATTTTAAAAATCGGACATGTTGGCTGGATTCACAAGATGTGTATCTTTCAAATGCTGTATTGGACTTGTTACTGTGTGAAAGTTAAATATTTCTAAAAAATATATTTTGAATTTCGCGCTCTGCCTTTTCAGTGGAATGTGGGAGGAGTTCTGCCTGCGGAACCCCAGAGTCAGACAGGCTAAGTCCAAAAATCATGTGTAACTGGCTTATTTTTAAAATGTATTTTATTAAAGTTATTGTTTTATGATGTTTTACAGGTGGAACTGGCAAAGGGTGTTAAAATCCAGACAAACATTATCACTCGGCTGAGCAAAGAATCATCAAAGTGCATTTCTGAGCTCATGACAGCTCTGTTTCCCAGAGAGGTGATGGCCGTYTCTTCATTGACAGGAACACATTTGAATGCTTTCCGGGACCAGGAGGCAAAGAAACAGCTGTTCCCAACCAAAGTGTCTGCCATTTGCAGTAAGTTGCTTAGTCATTTTTTACGATAAATACTGTACAATAACATGTATAATTATGAAAGATAAGACTTTTACTTCAAAATACAGCAGAACTACTAGTACTGTAAATGGCCAGAAATGGGTTTTGTAGTTTAAATTAATTATTTTATTTTATTATTTACTTATTACAAGAGTGTGAACGTGTGTGTGTAACCTGATCTCAGGTCTATTTGTTTGTGCCAAGACTGTTGATTAATTTGGAGTTAGGCAGGCTATTCTGTACTCAAAGCAAATTTGTTAAAACCATATTTTCTTTTTCTCCACAGCCTTTTTAATTAGGCAAAACCAGATGGAGGAGAATGATGTCTTAAAAATAATTTGATCGAAGCTTAATAATGAGTCGAAATTGCTTAAGAAGTCCAAGATTTACGTTTAAAACGTTTTTCTTATACTCAAATGGAGTAACTTGGAGGCTAAGAGCTAACTTTTTGATTTAACTCAGTAAAAAGTATTAAAATTGATAATTTTTCAAATATGATATCCTCGTATCTGTCAACTTCTTAATGTACACTGAAAAAACATTTTTCAAAAGTCTACTATAGTAATTGCTGTAGTATCACGATAAAATTGCTATCATATTACCATAAGATATACCATTAGTATATATTTGTATATTGGTATAGTAGTGTATAATGTTAGTTATTGCTATAGTATCACTATGAGAAGATGTTACAGTATTCCTTTAAGATTGCTATAGTTATTCTATAGTATGTCTGAATTTACCATAAGAATACGATCGAATTTAAAAAAAGTTTTCTATAATATTGCTGTAGTTATTCAATTTGTTTTACTATAAGATTGCTATAGGTATTCTATAGTATGTTCGAATTTACCACAATAATGCTATACGTTCTTTTGTGATATTTGTATAATACTATTTTATAGTAATMCTATAGCACTTTTTTTATAAGGGCAGAGTGCAGGTATCCTGTCCAGCAGTAACACACCTGATTCAAATAATGCCAATAAGAGTCTTGAATTTAGACCAAAGGGTTGCCCACCCCTGCATTAAAGGAACATAACCAGCCGTGTTATATTACCCAACATCCCTTTCACTCAATACTGCTATTCATCCAGAAAAGCCGAGAGCTGTAGGGCACATTTTACGTACTTTGTGTTGAGAGAGAACAACAGTGCTGTCAGCAAAAAAACGAAGGATCTGAGGGGCTATAACTATGTGGTATGGTGTTAATATAACATCACTGGTCTTGGGTTCACCACATGTTTAGACACCGCCCATCTCAGAGCTAACCAGGGACCCTATCTTCCTCACTTTATCACTTCAGTCTGAAGTGGCAAGTAACTCCTCAGTCTGCATTCGAAATAGTACCCTATTCCCTATGTAGTGCACTACTTTTGACCAAGTCCCATTGTGCACTGGTCAAAATTGGGTGCAATTTCAGACACAGATATAGAAGCAGAGAGTAAGCCAGGACAAGGTGATTACAGCCAGCCAGCTGTGTTAATAAATGCAGATCCTGAGGACATACAACATGGCTAATTCCCTGTTAGCGCCATGCACCTTTAACATTTCCATGCAGTCTTAGGAGTTATCCCAAATTGCATCCTATTCCCTATATAGTGCACTACTTTTGACCAAGTCCCATTGTGCACTGGTCAAAATTGGGTGCAATTTCAGACACAGATATAGAAGCAGAGAGTAAGCCAGGACAAGGTGATTACAGCCAGCCAGCTGTGTTAATAAATGCAGATCCTGAGGACATACAACATGGCTAATTCCCTGTTAGCGCCATGCACCTTTAACATTTCCATGCAGTCTTAGGAGTTATCCCAAATTGCATCCTATTCCCTATATAGTGCACTACTTTTGACCAGAGCAGGAATAGGGTACCATTTTGGATGCACCCTTACTCACCCACAGTATTATATTCTAGAAGCTATTGCAGATGCAGTACTGTAGTCAGCCCCAATGGGGACAACAAGCTTATTGAATAAAACAATTTTGCTAAAATGGTTTGTGGTAGGCATCTGCGCCTTTTGTAGTTTCTTAATTACTTGCAAAATTGTGCTCCACTTTGGCATCATAACAGTGCATGTCTCCCACTTAGAGCATGAAATAGAATAGAGGCTGCAGCAGAACATGCTGCCTTGTTCTCTGTCCTGTTTACTGATAACTCCTCGTCTCATCTCTGAATTTCACCTACCACGCTACAATGCTACCACACTCACATGACCCCTGCTTCACAACAAGAAGCTTCAATAAGGTTAGCAGAACATTGGGATGACAAATGCAGCACTTAGTTTACGAGTCTTCTTCATATATATGTGTCCTGCCTCTTTAGGGGCCATCTTCGGATATAAATTACCCCTTTACCCTGTCTAGCCTTCATGTTAAATTCATCTGCCAAGATGAGCTGAGTTTTTCCTGATTGAAGCATGCCTCGTGGCCTCTCCCTCCCTCATCGCTTGAGAACACTGATTGGAATATGTTCAAAGATGCATCCACCCAGGACTCAGCCATCAACATTGAGGACTATACATTGTCAGTCGCAGGCTTCATTAGGAAATGTGTTGATGATATTGTACCCACAAAAACAATCCTGACATATCCCAACCACAAACCCTGAATGAATGTAGATAGCCGTATCATGCTTAGAGTCCATAGTACTGCAGAGTTCAATGTCAGCAGAACAAACCCTCATGACTCGGTGGCGCGCAATGCGTACAGGGCAAGCAGGTATGAGCTCTGCAAATCCATTAGGGATGCAAAAAGACAATACAGACTCAAACTCAGACTCAGACTCAAAATTGGTGTTCGACAATTCAGACTCGCAAAGCATGTGGCAAGGACTACAGACTATAACGGACTACAAAGGCAAATTCTCTACATGGTGCCCACCGAACCCTCCCTCCCAGATGAGTAGGGCTAGGGTCTAGTTTTCTGAATATCCGCCTGACTGATGTGCCCAAAGTAAACTACCTGTTACTCAGGCCCAGAAGCCAGGACATGCATATAATTGATAGCATTGGATAGAAAACACTCTGAAAATGATGTTTGAGACTATAGCAGAATTGATATGGCAGGCAAAATACAAAGAAAATCCGACCAGAAATATATTTTTTTCAGCTCCCAAGCTCTTATTATGGAAACCTATTGTTTCTATGTACCTCCGTCACCCAGATTGCAATTCCTATGGCTTCCACTAGATGTCAACAGTCTTTACTCAAGATTTCAGGCTTCTTTTTTGAAAAACTAACAAGTATTTKGAGTTTTTGTAATGGGACCAAATCAGTCTTTCGGCACGCTTACAAATTTCCCTTTCCTATTGAACATACAACTTTCTGTGTGAAATATTGTAGTTTATTTACATTTTAGAGTACCTGAGGATTAAATAGAAATGTCGTTTGACTTGTTTGGATGAAGTTTACTGGTAGCTTTTTGGACTCCTTTGTCTGCATGTTGAACGAGTGGATTACTGAAATCAATTGCGCAAACTAAATGTAATTGTTGGGATATAAAGAAGGATTTTATCGAACAAAACGACCATTCATGTTGTAGCTGTGACCCTTGGGATTGCAAACTGAGGAAGATATTCAAAGGTAAGTGATTTATTTAATCGCTATTTGTGATTTTGTGAAGCCTGTGCTGGTTGAAAAAGTGGTTGATGTGAGGCGCTGTCCTCGGACAGCGCAGTTAGATTAACAAGAAGTGAAGCTTTTACATTTAAGTCATTTAGCGGACGCTCTTATCCAGAGCGACTTACAAATTGGAAAGTTCATACATATTCATCCTGGTCCCCCCGTGGGGAATGAACCCACAACCCTGGCGTTGCAAGCGCCATGCTCTACCAACTGAGCCACACGGGACCACGTTTTAAATGATATAAGACACTTGTATGTTCATGAATGTTTAAAATTACAAAAATTATTTTGAACTGCGCACCCTCCAAGTTATACGTAAACCCTAATTGGCTCTCCAGTAGATTATTAAGAAAGGCTCATCCTTTGAAAAAAAAAAATGCCTTTTTGCCTTTATACAGATTATAACTTACAACAGCGCCCGCCAAAACGCGGATAATAGGACTCAACATTTTCCACAGAAATACGAAATAACATCATGAAATTGTTCTTACTTTTGCTGAGCTTCCATCAGAATCTTGTACAAGGAGTCCTTGGTCAAGAATAAATCGTTGTTTGGTTTTAGAATGTCCTTGTCTCCTGTCGAAATTCGCTCCACAAGGCTAGCCAATGTTGATGACGTTCACAATTTCTCTCGACGCAGAGAACGGAAAACTCCAAAAGTCCCATTAAACGTTGAATAAACTGATGAAACTCGGTTGAAAAAACCTACTTTATGATGTTTTTCTAATATGTATCAAATAAAAACAAAGCCGGAGATATTAGCCGTGTATACCGAACCCTTATCATAAGACAATATGGAGTTGCTTCCCGCGCCTAGGTAGAGAAAGGAAATTCTGCACACGTCATTCCAAGAGCTCTTGTTCGACCTCAGATCAAGCTAGACACCCCATTCCACCTTCCACTGCCTGTTGATATCTAGTGGAAGGCGTATTGAGTGCATGCATATCGATAAATATTAGGCAATTGAATAGGCAGGCCCTGGAACAGAGCATCGTTTTCAGATTTTTCACTTCCTGTCTGGAAGTTTGCTGCAAAATGAGTTCTGTTTTACTCACAGATATAATTCAAACAGTTTTAGAAACTTGAGAGTGTTTTCTATCCAATAGTAATAATAATATGCATATTGTACGATCTAGAATAGAGTACGAGGCAGTTTAATTTGGGCACGATTTTTTCCAAAGTGGAAACAGCGCCCCCATATTGACAAGAAGTTAATAAAAACATTCTTTAAGGATAAAAAAATGTATTAATGAAATTATGAATTTAAGCAGTGGAGTTATGTCACATATGAAGCTATCGAAAGCATATGGTCTGCTCAATCCAAACTTATATACAACTGATTGCAGAATAACCACAAAAATGGAGGAGGCAAGTGGAAAAGGGAGAAGGGAGGGAACTTGTTTGCCTACCATATATTATAGATACAAATTGGCTGAAAGGAACTGGCATAAATAGAAAAATGAACCAGTTTCATTTGAGGACAAAAAGTTGACAGCTGCGCTAGGTAGAGAGCTAGTTAGGGTTGGTAACGGCAACTGTGCTGCTGGCAACATTTGAATTATGCTTTTTTGCCAACGTTTACTGACACCATATTCCACGGGTGTTGAGCGTTCACAAATGTGTCAGTTATTCTGCACTCTGACAATCTCAGACGAGAGTACTCTGAAATCGGACTAGATAGCCGGAGTGAATTTACCAGCTATGTCTATTGACAGTTGTTGCAGTGATCTCATAAACATTCTATTGAAATAGTTACTTGCATAGTGGAGTCTTTTGTTTAGACATGTAGCTAGATAGCTAAACAATGAATCATAATCCCAACTCATAATGTTACTACCCTACATGAATCTGCAGGTAGCTAACCAACCAGTTTCAATGTTAGCTAGCTAACATTAGGCTATAACTAGCAAATGACTCTGAGATGCAACTGGCTCTGAGATATGAATACTATTACTACACAGATCATATACATGGCATCGATGACGGAGAGGAAGAAGCCTCAAACCATGAATACAGGTAAGAGAGTGTGGCTGGCTACATTTTCAGATAATGCACATTTCTAATTTTGTCAGAAAGTCATTTTAATTTCAAGTTAAAGTGTACTGCTAGCTAGCTAGCTTCTCCCTCTCCGTCATGGATGCCATGGTTGCCCTTAGTTATAATGGATGCGTCAGACGTACCAATGGTCATTCGATAGGGAAATGTTCTCCTCTCGTCTTCAGTCGAGTTTCCAAGACTATTTTACATATACAGCTGCAGACAGTGAATGTGTAGTCTTTAGTTATGGAGATTTCTTCATATTCAGCTGGAACTGCACGTAACTGGTCTATAGAGTGGTAGCCATTTCAACGTGGGGACTCCCGTCCTTACGTTTTCTTGACTAACGTAAAAAAAATTCAGAAGTGGGTTTTACGCACTCTGGGAAAAGGGGGCATTCCATGACACCGACATAATGTCTGTGCTCACGTGGGTGTGGTCACTGACTAGTTAAGACTTTATATGAAAAACAGTTCACTCACAAATAGTTTCATATTTAATCATATCAGTTCCCCGACATTTGGATGTGAGCCTGACAACTGGGAAATAAACACATTCAGAGATACAGTTATGTTGTTATACTGTCCTTAGTTACATCACAAATTAGTAACAAATTTGGTAGGATTGTTCTTTAAGTATCCACTGACCATTCTAACTGTTTTGAATTTCAGAAATATTGTTTCATTATTCAACCTTTTAATGTTACCATACTGCAACGTCTCTCTCTGTGGTAACAAAGGGATTTAACTTCAATTTCTAAAAGAGTGGGAGGGAGACTTTCCCTGCAGGTATTCACGATCGTCATAAAATGGCCAACTTCACCCCTTTTCCCCTCTGCGGGAGAGAGAGGGCGCTGTAGAGTGGACCCACTGTAACCTGATCCTTCAAATCTGAACAGGAGAGTCATGACACTAGCTAGCTAGCTAACATTAGGCTGTGTGTTTTTAGCTTGCTACATAAATATATATACTAGCCTATTAGCTTTGTTGTGACTGACTTGTGATTATTGCCCTTGCTAGTTTGATTGTATCGATATTCCCAGCCTTAGTTACATTCGGCCGTTTTTGCCCAGAATATTGAGTCATTGAAACTGAAACAGTGCATCTCGAATGGAGGCTGCAAACAATGTACCAGGACAGCTGTGATTTACAACCTCATAGCTATATTTTTGGGACTACCAACAAATGTATTGGTGAATTATATTCATCATGCATTGAACTGCATCCATCTATTTTGCCAACAATGCCTTCGTGTACGTTATGGAACATTGAGACAAATATAACCTATTTTTAAAACCTCTTGGTTGGATTTGTAGCATAAACTGTAAATTTGATATTTTTTACTAATATTATGATTGTCTGTTTGTTTCATATCTGTAAATTAGTTAAAGTGCTGTCAGTTCCACTTTAAACTTTAGGTCACCGATTACTTTATGTGCTAAACATGAAATGTTTTTTTAGCAATGGGAAATAATAGTTGTAATTTCAATTGGGAAATGTTTAGTTGTGTTTTTGTATTCTTATGATTGGGACCTACTGGCTTATTATGGCCGAGGTTATGGACTGCTTAAAAGGCTAGGTGGGACGCTAGCCCCCCATCTCGACAACATCCGGTGAAATTGCAGAGCGCCAAATTCAAAATACAAAAATCATAATAWTWAACATTCATGAAAATACATGTGTCATACATCATTTAAAAGGTTAGCTTCTTGTTAATCCAGATGCTTTTTCAGATTTCAAAAAGGCTTTATGGCGAAAGCACACCATGCGATTATCTGAGGACAGCGCCCCGCATTCAAAATCATTAAAAACATTTTCCAAACCAGCAGAGGGGTCACAAAAGTTAGATAAAATAAATCACTTACCTTTCAAGATCTTCCTCTGTTTGCAATCCCAAGGGTCCCAGCTACACAACAAATTGTCGTTTTGTTCGATAAAGTCCTTCTTTAAATCCCAAAAAAGTCAGTTTAACTGGCGCGTTTAATTCAGTAATCCACCCGTTCCAGTCATTCAACATGCAGACAAAGCAATCCCAAAAGTTACCAATAAACTTCGTCCAAACAAGTCAAACAACATTTCTAATCAATTCTCAGGTATCCTAATATGTAAATAAATGATAAAATTGAAGACGGAGAATAGTAGGTTCAATACCGGAGATAAATAACGAAGTGCGCGCCTTCATCCACGTGCGCCACAAGACTACAGTCCAAATGAAAGCCACCTTGAAAAACTAAAAATTCTAGCTAATTTTTCAAAATACAAGCCTGAAACCGTTTCTAAAGACTGTTGACATCTAGTGGATTCCATATGAACTGCAATCTGGGAGGTATTCCTTTGATTTTCCCATAGACAGGCATTTTAAATGGTGGTCACTTCAACAACAACAAAAAATTCCAGATGGACTCTCCTATGGTTTTCGCCTGTCATATCATTTCTCTTATACTCACAGACATTATTCTAACATTTTTAGAAACTTCAGAGTGTTTTCTATCCAATACCACCCATTATATGCATATCCTAGGTTCTAGGCCTGAGTGACAGGCAGTTTACTTTGGGCACGTCAGTCATCCGAACTTCCGAATACTTTCCCCTAGCCCTAAGAAGTTAAACTTTAACATAATGCTGTGTGTGACTGCTGTCTTTCCATTGGCCCTATGCAGTGGGGTAGTGGTGCCTGGTGAAGTGGGTATGCTCTAATTTTGCCAAAAAGTTACCAAACGGTCCAACCAGTGTAGGAAAGGCACCCTGTGTGAAAAATAAAACATTGTCCTATAGATCATGTTGTAGCCAGAGGACAGCTAGATTCTGTCCTCTGCTGCCATTTTTTAAAATCTCTTTCAGTTTCACTTACTTTGCTAGCAAATGCAACTAGCTAGCTCAGCCTACTGAAACACCTTGCTCAAACAGAGGGATGCTAGGTTAGCTATCTGACTATGACTATCCAACAGATGTCAGTTCATGCTGCAAGAGCTATGACAGGTTGAAATTTGTCATAATCACTGTGTAAGTCTATGGAAGGTGGTAAGAATCATCAGCCGCCTAGGTTTTGTATGGAAGTCAATGTGCCCAGAGGAGGACGGAAGCTAGTTTTCCTCCAGCTAAACCATGGCGCTTCCCTACAGAGTGCTGTGGAGGCTATTGTAGACCTTCTTTGCAAAATAGTGTTTTAATCAATTATTTTGTGACGTGATTAGATTTAGTATAGTTTTATCTAAAAAGGATAACTTCTTTAATGTTTTAAAAATAAAAATGTTATGAAATTCACTGAGGAGGATGGTCCTCCCCTTCCTCCTCTGAGGAGCCTCCACTGATGTCTATGCCCCTAATGCAAACAGCATGATGACAATTGAGCATCACAAATAGCCTACTAACCAACACTTTGGAGTAAACTCTTTCAATACCTAATTTGCATACTCTTTGATGTCTTAATTAGCATTTACTGATAGATAACATACGTTGAAACGTCTTTCCTACCCTACCGGCTACCGATGACATTCTTTTGTGAGCTTCTCCATGCCAAAACAAATTGAGAGCTGCACACTCTTGCTGCCTGTATATGATATTCCGCTGAAACTAGGCTATGTGTG
Organism: Salvelinus sp. IW2-2015; assembly: GCF_002910315.2. Lineage (NCBI taxonomy): Eukaryota > Metazoa > Chordata > Actinopteri > Salmoniformes > Salmonidae > Salvelinus > Salvelinus sp. IW2-2015. Next base: position 23,887,021 of record NC_036845.1, read on the forward strand.
CAGCAGGTATGTGAATATATTTCATGTGCTTTGCAATTGTGTTGCGCATGATTTCTCCCCTTACGAAAAAAGATTGCAGTCAGAGTGCAGTTATATAACATGTTTTTTTTACTGCAGTAATTTTGCAGTGCCACTGTAGTTTAGTACACTGCAGTTATGCTGCAATTACTGCGTCAAAAATACCACAGTTGACTGCAGTTACTGCACTTTTATTGCAGTTTCAAAACTGAAATATTTTTTTGTAAGGGTCTATTGTACTACATACATTACTTGATAAGTCGTGTACTTCCTATACACTACTTTGATACGCATCAGTAGAGATTAAGTAGTGAGTTGCAGTCAGAGTGCAATGTGGGTATAAGGCTTAAACCTGCATATGCCCTCAACTACACCACTGGCCCTTTGTGTTTTACAAAAAGTGCCCTGTCCTACATGAGTGCGCTGGTATTGCGGTTGATGTCCTCGGAATCATGAACGTGCCACACACTGAAGGCCTATAGGTTTCCCACTGCGCAAACATGTCTATAATAGATATATAGAGGTTGTTAAGAAATGTATGTTTCAAGAAAGGGGTGTATATATTTGGCCTGGCAAAGTGGTTTTATGCGCTGACTGACTGGAAGCTGAGAATTATTACGACTAATAACTTGAAACTTAAAGCTACAGTCTGAATTTGGTTTCTGTGTCTTTCTGACAAGTGAATGCAGATCAAGATGGAGCAGCTCCGAGCCCACCCAGTAAAACCTTATCAATAACACATCAATAGGTGGTGAAGGCATCAATTTGTCTAAAAATTCAAAAAACATGGATTGCTGTCAAGTACAGACACACGTAGAGAAAACATTTATTGTAGTTACACGAGTGAAGGGAGATTATGTGTGCATTGTGTGTTGCTTTAAAGTACACTGTCTTCCTGAAACAATACACAATGGGCGAAAGTCATAGTGGTCTATAGTGTAATTTCAAAGCAATCTCCTATGTAGGCTTTTATAGAAACTTGTCTTATGAAGGACATTCAACCATCAGCATGTTTTTATTCCTTTTGCTCTATTCATTGGATGACTAAGGTGAGAGTACTGGTGGGAGGGTTATTATTTTGTATTATCTTTCATGTCTTGCTCCTCTCCCTCTTCCATTGTATTATTGCAGCTGTGATAGGAACTGTTGCCCTGTGGTGCCATACCTTCATGGATTTGAAAAAGAAAGGTACGGCGAAAACTTCTCCTTGAAACCCTGGAGTTACGCCTTTGCATACTTAGTTTCCTAAATACAGTCATAAGGAATATTATACTCATCACTCTCTATTTCCAAGCTTGGGGGGGGATCTGGCCCTAGTTAGCATTCTATGTTCTATTGTTCAGTCCCATGCTCTTTTAGAGGCTACAGTAACAGGTGAAGAAAATACATTCCCTCCACTTTCCCACCCAAGAGGTGTCCCCAGAATTCGGTCTGTGTTTGATTGAAACCCAGTGTGTTTAATTGAGTCTCGAAAACTTGATACAAGTGTTTGATTGAATAGCTTCTGTAATTTTCCCCAAAAAGTGTTGCACTTTACTTCACAGGCACTAATTTAATGCATTTTCAATACTCCACTCTCTGGTAAGATAGATATAGAGAAAACAAAGCTGTGATGCAGTACTCAGTCAGGACTTTAGTGGTTTTCATGAGACTGAGATGTAAGAATACCTGGAACGAAGGCCAAGAGCCCTAGATTATTAACCACATCAAAATGACACCAATGAGAAATGTATATTGCCATTCATTTTAATACATGACTATAAATCCATATGACTACGCAACAGTAATGAGCTTAGAAGGCATGAAATAAACGACCCAAATGTCACATTCTTATAAATGTCTATGTAAACAATATGACCTCATAAAAATGATATCCCCTCTACTCTCTACATGATACTTTAACAAATCCTAGACCATTCACTTTCTCTAAAACTTCAATATCACTTATGATTCCTTTTCATTTGGGAGTGAACTTGTAATAGTTTGTGAAGCTGTCTAAGGAAATAAAGGAAGAATGTCCTACGAACATTTTTACAATCTGTTTTGTGAGGCAAATTCACAAATGCAGCTTTTACTCTGGCTTTATTTTTTGCCATTGGGCTCCTTTCATCTGTTGTGTGTAGCATGGTGCTTACACCTCCAGGGTTGTGGGCTCGATTCCCAGGGCCCCCGATAGGTAAAATGAATGCACTTTGGATAAAAGCGTCTGCTAAATGGCATATATAATTGTGTTTCAGGCAAGCAGTGGAGGCTCCTCAGGGGAGGACCTCAGTGAGTTTCTGATTTGTTAAATAGTGAAATATTAAAAAAGTTATTGTTTTTAGATAAAACTATACTAAATATATTCACGTCACCAACTAATTGATTAAAACACACCATTCTGCAATTAAGGTCGACAATAGCCTCAGCAGCACTCTGTAGGATAGCACCATGTTGTAGCCGGAGGACAGCTAGATTCTGTCCTCCTCTGGGTAGGTTTTGTATTGACTTCAATACACAACTTAAGAGGCTTAAGGTTGTCATCCTCTTCCATAAACTTGCACAGTAATTATGACGACGTCCTCCAAACTATCTGAACTCTTGCAGCAGAACTGACATGTTGTCCACCCAATCAAAGGATCAGAGAATGAAAGAATAAGCTACGGCTAGCTAGCACTGCAGTGCATAAAATGTGGTGACTAGTTGACTCAAAGAGAGAGAAAGACAATAGTTAAACAGTTTTGACCAAATATATTTCTCCCAAAATTAAGGAAAAGCGAGAGAGAGAATGAGAGACAGAGCTATATTTCGTAGTATATATTATTTTATTTCACTTTCACTTACTCACTTAGCTAGCAAATGCATCTAGCTAGTTTAGCCTACTCAAACACCTGGTTCAAAAAAGAGAGGGATGCTATGCTAGCTAGCTGGCTATGGATATCCAACACTGGAATTCTTCCAAGTCAAGGTAAGCTTTTGTTTTTATTGCAAACGGCGCCTGCCGGTGTTAACTGCTGAACTGCTTGCTGTACACTGTACAGCATGTTTKTAGTGGGTTTACTAACACGTTAGTTCTAGTAGCTATGTTGACTACGACCTTAATATAGTGAAATCGATGTAGGCTGTGTGTAGCAGTTATGGTATGAAAGTTTGATTTGGAAAGTTGTTTTTGCCTGTCACAGACAGCTGTTTTATTGTGCACTGAAGAACACAATGGCCTCCATCATTCTCAATATAGGGGGTGCTGTTTCAACGTTAGCATTTATAGTCTCCAAATTAAACTGCCTCATACTCAATTCTTGCTCGTACAATATGCATATTATAGTTATTATTGGATAGAAAACACTCTCTAGTTTCTATAGCCGTTTGAATTATGTCTCTGAGTGAAACAGAACTCATTCTACAGCACTTTTCCTGATATGGAGTGAGATTTCAGAAATGTTGGCCTCTGGTCCCAGGTCAGTTTTAAAGTCCCTGTAAATCCTATGAGGATACAAACACTGCCCATGCCTTCCGCTAGATGTGAGTAAGAGGTGACAATTTGAATGGAGTCGATTGCGCAATCAGGGCCAGTATAAAACGCGAAAGACCGGATGTACCGTTCTTTTCCTGCTGCGCCTCACGCAAGATGGACGTCGGACTCTCTCTCTTTCCAAGCGTTGGTTTAGCCACTTATATATCGCCGGTCATGTTTTTACTCGTTATAGGTGTTAAAAACATCATAAGGTAGTTAATTTAAACCGTTTTATAGCAATTTATATCCGTTTAGTGCGATTTTGAGGCATTGCTTTGTGATGCACTTTGAAGCGCCGGGCACGTTTCGGGGTCCCGGTCGAATGTTAGTGGGCATTTCGACGGACAAGAGGACAGCTTTCGACCAAAAGAAGATTAGACCCAAGAAAGGATACATTGCCCAAGATACTGATGGAAGAACAGCTCACAGTAAGAACTATTTATGATGATAAATCGCTGTTCTGTTGAAAAATTTTAAACRCATATGTCGCCATTTTGTTATGTGTAGCTTCGCTTGGCGGACCCGGTATTGCACAGTAAGGATAATTTTACAAATGTAAGTCAGCGATTGCATTAAGAACTAATTTGTCTTTCGATTCCTGTCAACCCTGTATTTTTTAGTCAAGTTTATGATTAGCTATCGATTAGATAGATACTCTTCAATATAGCGCCTGACATTTCAGGGCAGTTTTGCTACTATTCTCATTGTATACCACGTTTTTTTGTGGCTAAATATGCACATTTTCGAACAAACTCTATATGTATGTTTGTAATATGATGTTACAGGACTGTCATCGGAAGAATTCTGAGAAGGTTAGTGAAAAAATTAATATTTTTGGTGATCATATACGTTATCGCTCCCCTTGCCTTGGATATCTGCTGGGGTAACGTTTGCACATGTGGTATGCTAAAATATACGATTTATTGTGTTTTCGCTGTAAAACGCTTAGAAAATCTGAAATATTGTCTGAATTCACAAGATCTGTGTCTTTCCATTGCTATGCTTTGTCTATTTTATGAAATGTTTTATGATGAGTAAATTGGTAATACACGTTGCTCTCTGTATTTATTCTAGTCGAGTTGTGATGGTGGGTGCAATTGTAAACTATGATTTCTACCTGAAATATGCACATTTTCTAACAAAAAACTATCCTATACAATAAATATGTTATCAGACTGTCATCTGATGAGGTTTTTTCTTGGTAGTGGCTATCAATATCTTTATTTGGCCGAATTGGTGATAGCTACTGGTGGAGAGAAAAAATGGTGGACAAAAAAAACATTGGTGTATGTCTTTTGCTAACGTGGTTAGCTAATAGATTTACATATTGTGTCTTCCCTGTAAAACATTTTAAAAATCAGAAATGATTGCTGGATTCACAAGAAGTGGATCTTTCATCTGGTATCTTGGACTTGTGATTGAATGATATTTAGATGCTACTATTTACTTGTGACGCTATGCTAGCTATGCTATTCAGCTTTTTTACTGGTGGGGGGTGGGGGGTGCTCCCGGATCCGGGTTTCTGACTCGGTAGAAGTTAAATGGAAGAAGTTAGGAACCATCAAGACTCTTCCTAGTGCTGGCCACCTGGCCAAACTGAGCAATTGGGTGAGAAGGGCCTTGTTAGGGAGGTGACCAAAAACCTGATGGTCACTCAGACAGAGCTCCAGAGTTCCTCTGTGAGATGGCAGATATTTACAGAAGGACAACCATCTCTGCAGCACTCCACCAATCAGGCCTTTATGATAGAGTGGCCAGATGGAAGCAACTCCTCAGGAAAAGAAACATGACAGCCCACGTGTAGTTTGCCAAAGTGCACCTTAAAACTTCTTGTCAATAGGGGGGCGCTGTTTCCACTTTGGAAAAAATCGTGCCCAAATTAAACTGCCTCGTACTCTATTCTAGATCGTACAATATGCATATTATTATTACTATTGGATAGAAAACACTCTCAAGTTTTTAAAATTGTTTGAATTATATCTGTGAGTAAAACAGAACTCATTTTGCAGCAAACATCAGGAAGTGAAAAATCTGAAAACGAGGCTCTGTTTCAGGGCCTGCCTATCCAATTGCCTAATATTTATCGATATGCATGCACTTCATACGCTTTCCACTAGATGTCAACAGGCAGTGGAAGGTGGAATKGGGTGTCTAGCTTGATCTGAGGTCGAACAAGAGCTCTTGGAATGACGTGTCCAGAATTTCCTTTCTCTACCTAGGCGCGGGAAGCACCTCCAAATTATCTTATGATAAGCGTTCAGTATACACGGCTAATATCTCCGGCTCTGTTTTTATTTGATACATATTAGAAAAACATCATAAAGTAGGTTTTTTCAACCGAGTTTCATCAGTTTATTCAACGTTTATTGGGACTTTTGGAGTTTTCCGTTCTTTGCGTCGAGAGAAACTGGGAACGTCATCAACATTGGCTAGCATTGTGGCACGAATTCGACAGGAGAAAAGGACATTCTAAAACCAAACAACGATTGGTTGTTTGGTTTTGATGGAAGCTCAACAAAAGTAAGAACAATTTATGATGTTATTTCGTATTTCTGTGGAAAATGTTATTCCTATTCTCTGCCGTTTTGGCGGGCGCTGTCTCGCAATAACGCAAGCTGTTTGTTATGGTAAAGTTATTTTTAAAAATCTAACACGGCGGTTGCATTAATAACCAGTGTATCTTTCATTTTCCATACAACAAGTATTTTTATGTAAAGTTTATGATGAGTTCTTTGGTCAGATTAGGTGAGCGTCCAAAATAGCTCCGGACATTCTGGTGAATCGATGCTACATATTCACAATGTATAACCACGGTTTGCAGCTCTAAATATGCACATTTTCGAACTAAACATAAGTGTATTGTATAACCTGATGTTATAAGACTATCATCTGATGAAGTTGTTTCTTGGTTAGTGACTAATTATATCTCTATTTGGTCAGATTTGTGATAGCTACCTATGCGGTAGAAACATGGTGAAAATATGCGGTTGAGTCTTTGGCTATTGTGGTTAGCTAATAGAAATACATATTGTGTTTTCGCTGTAAAACATTTTAAAAATCTGAAATGATGGCTGGATTCACAAGATGTTTATCTTTCATTTGCTGTATTGGACTTGTGATTTCATGATATTTATATGCTATTATTTACTTGTGGCGCTATACTAGGCTATGCTAGTCAGCTTTTACTGATGAGGATGCTCCCGGATCCGGGATGGGTGTTAAGTAAAGGCTAATGTCTAGGACACACGTTCCGCTAGCAGAAACCCCCCCACATTCCACTGAAAAGGCAGCGCGGGAAATTCAAAAATATTTAAAAAATATATTTTACTTTCACACATTAACAAGTCCAATGCAGCAAATGAAAGATAAACATCTTGTGAATCCAGCCAACATCCGATAATTTTAATGTTTTACAGCGAAAACACAACATATATTTATGTTAGCTCACCACCAAATCCAAAAAAGCACAGACATTTTTTTCACAGCAAAGATAGCTTTCACAAAACCCACAAATAGAGGTAAAATCAATCACTAACCTTTGAACATCTTCATCAGATGAGTCATGTGACATCATGTTACACAATACATGTATGTTTTGTTCGATAATGTGCATATATATATATATTTAAAAAATCTCAGTTTACATTGGCGTGTTACGTGCAGTAATGTTTTGATTCCAAAACATCTGGTGACTTTGCAGAAATACTCATAATAAACATTGATAAAAGATGCAAGTGTTATTCACAGAATTAAAGATAAACTTATCCTCTACGCAACCGCTGTGTCAGATTTCAAAATAAACTTTACGGAAAAAGAACAATCTGTGAACGGCGCTCAGAGCACAATCCAGCCAAAGAAATAGTCGCCATTTTGGCGTCAACAGAAGCTACAAAAACACTATAAATATGCACTTACCTTCGAATAACTTCATCAGAAGGCACACCCAGGATTCCCAGTTCGACAATAAATGACTGAAAAGTTCCATAAAGCCCATCATTTAGCCACTTGTTGTTAGCATGTTCAGCCCAGTAATCCATTTTCATGACGCACGAGCAATCCCTCCAGACAAAAACTCAAAAAGTTCCATTGCAGGTAGTAGAAACAAGTCAAATGATGTATGCAATCCATATTTAGGATGTGTTTAACATTAATCATCAATAAGGATCCAACCGGAGAATTTCATTGTCTGAAGAAAGAGCATTGGAACGAGAGCACTCTCTCTCGCTCGCGCGCAAAATGAGACTGAGAATTTCTGAAGACCACTCAGTAAAATAGCTCCTATGAGCACCTCCTTTATAGTAGAATCATATAACCAAAATCTAAAGACGGTGACATCTAGCGGAAGCCCTAGGAAGTGTTTGCTCATCCATAACTATAAGGGATATCATTTGGCACTGTTTTGAAAATCGAGTTCTCACTTCCTGTTTGGATTTCTTCTCAGGTTTTTGTCTGCCATATGAGTTCTGTTATACCTACAGACATAATTCAAACAGTTTTAGAAACTTCAGAGTGTTTTCTATATTTCTAATAATATGCATGTATTACCTTCTGGGACAGAGTAGGAGGAAAWTCCGTTTGGGCACGCAATTTGTTCAAAGTGGAAATGCTGCCCCCTGTCCCGATTAAGTTATTAATGTGGAAACAAACTTGTCATAAAGTTAATTTACGAAAATCGCTATTTAGCAAGTTATCTGACTAGCTAACATTAGCCAGCTTGCTATTGTTAGGAGAATGAATTTGTAATTCGTGTTGTTTAATGTTTTAGGGACTCCTGAGAAAACCAGCAAACCAGGCTGTCGTCTTGTGAAACAGTGGATGTAAAGAATCTAGCAAGCTAAAGCATTTACTGCAAATTGATTGTACAATTGTGTAAGCTTGCCTTGCAATGCAGCTGAAGTAACATAGCTAACTATTTACTCACTTACTTTCTAGTGGAGGATACAGTATGTAGCCGATCTGTGTATGGACCCTAAAACGTTAGGTTCTGAACTGATATTCATACCTATCTATGAACCTCAGCTATCATTGTTGTTGTATCAACTTCAAGTCTGAATGGCATTAATGAAGCCTATTGATAGAGTAGAATATAATAACTTTATTGTGCCAAGGATGCAAGTCCTATAAACACATGTGCTGTAGATATTACCACACTCAAGATTCCCACATTGTAGCCCGTACATTGAATATATTCACTGATCATGTACTCTTCCTTGGCAAATAAAGGTGTGGTTCAGGTATGCATCTCTGAGACATTCTTTTTCAGTCATATCAAACTCCATTATTTGAATGATGCTGTGTTTGCATGTATGTATTACAATTATACACTTCAACAGTGTTTACCACTCCTGCTTCTGGGACATCAATGATTACACATTGTAACTATGCAATAGACTAGAAACATGATTTGTAATTCATATTTACAGAAAAAAAACTATGCATATCCAACTCCCTTCATCTGCATTAATCTGAGGACACAATAGTATTTCAATGAAATACTTAATTTCAACCAGTGGAGAATGTGAAACACTTTATTGAAAGTTCATTATCCAGGTGTTATAAATACAGAAATGCATTATAATTATAATATTATAAATACAAGTTCAATCTGTACTTCAATGCACATATGGTGTGCATTATAAAATGAGTAAGAAAGATGAGGTGGGGAGAGAGGTGTAGAAGACAGAAAGGGAAAGAGGTAAGAACAGCGGCAGACAACATATGATTCATGAATTACAGTGCTACCCTAAWATTCTCTCAGTTCATCACAATTGCAGTGTCTCCTAACCAGCCTTGGGCCCATAATTGGCCCAAAGGTTATCTTAAGAGCGGGTGAGGTGGCCATGACGGGACTGGCTTGCTCTCTCACATCAAAACATACCTGCAGACGAGAGAGCATGATTAAGACTTGTTTTTTTTTTATTTCTAACACGGTCAGTCATCTTAAATCAGGAGGTGAAATGCAAAACTGATCTTGGATCATTAACTCTGGGACTAGTACATCTCTGTCTGTATTTCAATGTAAAGCATCTTTTTAATAATACTTCCCTTTGACCCGACCAAGAGACATCTCACCTATGATCATGCTGTGCCCTCTGTGTCAACCAGTTCAGATGCGGGAAGGGTTCACCAAAACAGCTGATATAACCTAGAGGATTTAGGGAGAAGAGGGAGAGGGATGAAGTGAAGAAGAGAGACTGTTATTGTGTGTGTGTGGTCTCACCTGGTGTCCACACTAAGTGGCTAGTACTTTATGCTGAAAAACAGACACGAGGACAAACAATAGAAGATAATGTCAATAGAAGATACTGTATGACGCAGACACCTATCTTAGTGTACCTGAAACATTTAAATATAGAGGGTTATTTGTCTCACCATTTGGTTACTGCAAGGCTAACCCCCAGTGAAATCATGATTTGGCAGCAACAGATAGTCCAGTGAAATGGCTGTGTTTATGTGGTGTAAATCTGATAATTAGCAGCTGACATCTTAAGGATCTTTTAATTAATRCATGTGAGACAGGTTCCATGTTCAACAAGACAGGCAGARATGGAGAATAATAACACAGAACAGTTTAATTACCTCTGGTTATGGACACTTTTTCCAGCAATAAAGCTTCCACGGCCTGTTCCTCGGACAGTGAACCTCTGGCAATATCTACATTTTCAACCCCTTGGTCAGCTCGCTGTCACGATCGTTGTTAGGTGAAAGAGAGGACCAAGGCGCAGCGTGATATAAATACATCTTCTATTTATTTGAAGATGAAACGAACACGAACACTAATACAAACTAGACAAAACAACAAACGACCGTGAAGCTAACAAACGAAAGTGCAGACACAAGCTACTAACGTCAAACATAGACAATTACCCACAACCTACCTAATGCCTATGGCTGCCTAAATATGGCTCTCAATCAGAGACAACTAATGCAGCTGTCTCTAATTGAGAACCAATCCAGGCAACCATAGACATACATAAAACACTACCTGAACACAACCCCATGAAATCTAAAAAAAAAAACTATACAATAAAAACACCTATAACACAAAAAACACACAAACATCCCCATGTCACACCCTGACCTAAAATAATAAGAAAACAAAGTTAACTAAGGCAGGGCGTGCAGTACCCTCCACCAAGGGCGGACTCCGCCGCAAAACCTGACACAGAAGGGGAGGGTCCGGGTGGGCTTTCTTACGGCGGCGGCTCGGGTGCGGAAGTGGCCACTTCACCATAGTCACTACCCGCGTGGTGGTGCGCGCTCTGGAGCGGCGACCCTTTCAGTGGAGCCCGGACTGAAGACCATCCTAGAGGGCGCAATGGACCGAGGGAGCTGGACGCCGGACTGGCGCAGCTCCGGACTGAGGGGCAGCTCCGGACTGAGGGGCAGCTCCGGACTGAGGGGACTCAGCTCCGGACTGAGGGGCAGCTCGGCTGAAAGGCAGCTCATGACTGGCGGACGGCTCTGGCAGATCCTGGCTGACTGACGGCTCTGGCAGATCCTGGCTGACTGACGGCTCTGGCAAGCCTGGCTGACTGACGGCTCTGGCAGATCCTGGTGGCGGGCGGCTCTGGCAGCATCCTGGCTGGCGGGCGGCTCTTGGCAGATCCTGGCTGGCGGGCGGCTCTGGCAGATCCTGGCTGGCGGGCGGCTCTGGTGCTCCTGGCGGGGCGGGCGCCCTGGCTGCTCCTGATCTGGCGGGCGGCTCTGGCTGCTCCCTGCAGCCCTCTGGCCCCGCGGCTGGGCTGGCCTGCTCTGCTGCGCGGGCGGCTCTTGGCTGCTCCTGACTGTGCGGCCGCCGCGCTCCTGGCCTGCTCCTGACTGGCGGGCGGCTCTTGGCTGCTCCTGACTCGGCGGCGCGGCCTCTTGTGCTGCTCCTGACTGGGCGGGCGGCTCTGGCTGCCCTGACCTGGCGGGCGGCTCTAGCGCTAGGCACAGACGGCGTACTCTTGAAGGTGCAGGGACAAAGAAACCGGGCGGTGCGTTGCGACGGCTCAGGAGCAGACGGGCTCTGACGGCTCAGGACAGACGGGCGGCTCCAGAACGGAGCGCTGGGCAGCACGGCCAGTGCAGGGCGACGCTGGGCAGACGGGCAGTGCAGGCGACGCTGCAGACGGACAGCGCAGACGGCGTGGGCAGACGGCAGACTCTGGCCGGCTGAGGCGCACAGTAGGCTGGTGGGTGCCGGAACTGGTGGTACCGGGCTAAGGACACGCACCTCAAGGCTAGTGCGGGGAGCAGCAACAGGGCGCACCAGGACCTGGAGACGCACAGGAGGCTTGGTGCGTGGTGGCCGGAACTGGTGGTACTGGGCTGGAGACACCGCACCACAGGGCGAGTGCGTGGAGGAGGAACAGGGCTCTGGGAACACACTGGAAGCCTGGTGTGTGGTGGTTGGCACTGGTGGTACTGGCTGGGGCGGGGGGTGGCGCCGATATACCTGACGTGCAGGCGTACTGGCTCCCTGAGCACCGAGCCTGCCCAACCTTACTGGTTGAATGCTCCCGTAGCTCGACCAGTGCTGGGAGATGGAATACCGCACTGGGCCTGTGTTGGCGAAACGGGGAACAACCATGCGTAAGGCTAGGTGCCATGTATGCGGCCGAGGAGAAACGTACTGGTGACCAAGTATCGCTGTGTAGTCTCGGTTTCATGGCACCTGGCTCAATGCCAAGTCTAGCCCGGCTGATACGAAGGCAGCCGGAATGTACCGCACCGGGCTATGCACACGTACAGGAGACACCGTGCGCTCTACAGCATAACACGGTGTCTGCCCGTACTCTCGCTTCCCACGGTAAGCACGGGGAGTTGGCGCAGGTCTCCTACCTGACTTCGCCACACTCCCCTTGTAGCCCCCCCCCCCCCAAGACATTTTTGGGTTTGACTCACAGGCTTCCAGCCTCGCTTCCGTGCTGCCTCCTCATATCGCCTCCTCTCGGCTTTAGCTGCCTCCAGCTCTTCACGAGGGAGGCGATATTCTCCCTGTTGTGCCCAAGGTCCCTTACCGTCCAGTATTTCTTCCCAAGTCCATGAATCCTGTGTGAGCTGCTCCTGCTGCTGCTTATCACGCTGCTTGGTCCTTTTGTGGTGGGTAATTCTGTCACGATCGTTGTTAGGTGAAAGAGAGGACCAAGGCGCAGCGTGATATAAATACATCTTCTATTTATTTGAAGATGAAACGAACACTAATACAAACTAGACAAAACAACAAACGACCGTGAAGTTAACAAACGAAAGTGCAGACACACGCTACTAACGTCAAACATAGACAATTACCCACAACCTACCTAATGCCTATGGCTGCCTAAATATGGCTCTCAATCAGAGACAACTAATGACAGCTGTCTCTAATTGAGAACCAATCCAGGCAACCATAGACATACATAAACACCTACACTGAACACAACCCCATGAAATCTACAAAAAAAAACTATACAATACAAACACCCTATACGAGACAAAAACACACAAAACATCCCCCATGTCACACCCTGACCTAAAATAATAAAGAAAACAAAGATAACTAAGGCCAGGGCGTGACACTCGCTCTCTGAAAGTAAAGAAAACAGCTTATTTTTTATAGATATGAAAACAATAACTGAGATATGACCTTTCAATCTAAAGCAGAAGATGTCATTTTTAGGATACGCCAACACGGCCCAGTTGTCACGATCGTCTTCTGGTGAGAGAGTGGACCAAGGCGTAGCGTGATATAAATACATCCTCTTTTTATTTACGAAGAAGATGAACACGAAACGAAACACTTTACAAACAAACAAAACAACAAACGACCGTGAAGCTACAAAACGAAAGTGCACACACAAGCTACTAACGTTTAGACATAGACAATTACCCACAACAGTCTAATGCCTATGGCTGCCTAAAATATGTCTCCCAATCAGAGAAAATGATAGACAGCTGTCTCTGATTGAGAACCATTCAGGCAACCATAGACATACCTAGACACCTACACTAAACACAACCCCATACACTCTACCAAAACCCCCTAGACACTACAACCACCCAAGACGAGACAAATACACACAAACATCCCCCATGTCACACCCTGACCTAACTAAAATAATACAGAAAACAAAGATAACTAAGGCCAGGGCGTGACACCAGTGCTGCTTACCTTAGAGGCCATCTTCGTAGGTGTCCGCTTTGACTTCCCATTGGGGCGGGAAAAAGTTGCATTAAGAAAATGTATTTTCGATTGAAAATAAAAAAGGTGTCGCTCTCGACAAAAAGACACAAATGTACCTCCATAGCATATAACAATTTTCCTGTGAATAACCATACCTTCATACAAACGTGCTACTGTATGCAGAATTCTTGACGCACAACCGAAGATGCTGCCATATCTGCCAGCACGCCCACAAGCGAGCCACTCAGGAGCAGAATGATGGTGCATGGAAGAGGGAAAGGAATGAGATGGGAACAGCAATTTGGTACAAGTTGGCGAGGAGGGCTAATAGATGAACAAACTAAAGAATAGTCTTATAGCTGAGCTAGGTGTGAAAACCCCCCCTCCTATCACAGACCAGATTTGCCCTAACGACCAAGGGGTAACGTAAACTAACCCCATTCCGTACAAATGTGCGCAACCGCGACATTCAAACGAGGCTACAAAGAAAACGAATGGGACTATAGCGACTGTGTTGACTTCAAAATCGGGGGTGTGAACTACGTTTCTATTCAAGCGTTGATCGACATGGTAATGGCTATATAGTATTGGAGAAAAGTTGACGTGTCATGCCATAACGTACAGCACGCATAAAGCAACGATTTCTGTCTTACAATCTCTCTCCACCAGGTGTAGCACTTCTCTCATCGTTTAAAAACAAGAAATGGACAGTGACGGGGGTAAGGGAGGGATACCTAGACATTTTTTGCGTCATCACTGTAAGCGATCATGAATCTCRWAGCCGCTGTTTACATCTGAAGATCACTTTAACACCGCACTAAAAACCCGAATCAAATTCGACACAAACCTTCAAATAGGTATGTAATGACACATTATATAAACTCTTTATAGTGTTTTATTTACATTTTAGAGGCGATAAGGTGGACAGATCGAGTGGAAAAAAAGTAGTTTTCCCATACATCTCCTCTCCTTCTCACTATCACGCATTAGTTTCRCTTCCCCACCTGCCATTTTTAAAAAGACCTGAAGGAGCTCATTGCCTTCCTAAATTATGCAGAAATGGGCAGCGTGAAGGTCTCGGCATGAATTCTGTTGGAAAGGGCAGAAATTGTGCTTTAGAATGGTATTGAAATTACAGTTGATCTGGAAGTATTATGTTTTTGGGGCGCTAAAATAAGGTCAAATGTACGGACCAAGGCGATGTACAAAAGTGAGTGAGTTTACGTTAGCTTGCTACTCAATGTAATAAAGTAATGACTTATCAAATAAGTTACCTTACACGTTATGTTGGCTGACAATTTGTTAGCTACGCTGTCCTTACGAACCACATAACATATCATTACACTAGTATGTACCGGTATGTTAGCTAGCTACCTAACGTTAGTAGTTATACATCAAACTTGCCAGTATATTAACTATAGGCTATGTAACTACCCAACATTYATTGACTTGGGGAACAACTACTTCAAGGTCTCAGAGTGACATTACCGATTGAAACACTATTTGCGTGCACTCCGCTAACTAGCTAGCCATTTCACACCGGTTACACCCGTCTTGAAAAAAATCTAAATATACACATTGCGAGATACTTGGCAAAACAGACAGACATGCCTATATTTCCCCCATAGGAAACAATGGGAAGACCACAGAGATCCAAAATTATTGTTGTTGTTTACATTCTGTTGTTTACATTTTAACTTCTCTTAAATAGGGTGCAGTATTTTGACGTCCGAATGAAAAGCGTGCCCAAAGTAAATTGCCTGTGTAACGACTGTCTTCGGGTGAAAGAGAGGAGGACCTAAATGCAGCGTGATGATAATCCATAGTTTAATAGGCTACTTAAACAATGAACAAAAACAACAAACTGACAGCAAGAACCGAAGACGCTACAGTCCCGAACTAGTGAACACAGAACATATGAACACACGAACAGGAACAATCACCCACAAAACACACTACAAAACAGGCTACCTAAATAYGGTTCCCAATCAGAGACAATGACTAACACCTGCCTCTGGTTGAGAACCATATCAGGCCAAACAAGAAAACCCCACATATAAACATACAACCTAGATAATACCCACCCAGCTCACGTCCTGACCAACTAAATAAAGACTAAACAAAGGAAATAAGGTCAGAAACGTGTCAGCCTGTTACTCAGGCCCAGAAGCTAGGATATGCATATAATTGGTAGATTTGGATAGAAAACACTAAAGTTTCTAAAACGGTTAAAATTATGTCTGTGAGTATAACAGAAACTGAAATGGCAGGCGAAACCCCCGAGGACAAACCACCCCCCCCCCCCAAAGAAATTCAGCCTACCACTATTTTCAATGCCAAGTCCTCCCAATTGCAGTTCCTAGGGCGTTCCACTAGATGTCAACAGTCTTTGGAAAGAGTTCAGGCTGGATTTTGGAAAAATGAGCCAGAAATTGTAGTTTTTCTAGTTGGCTCCAATTTTGGCTGTAGTGTTTCCAAGCGCGTGGAAGAGAGAGCGTTCTTTGGTATTTATCTCCGGTAAAGACAATAACGTTTCTCCGTCTAAAATGTTATAGTTTATTTACGTATTAGGATACCTAAGGTTTGATTATAAACGTTGTTTGACTTGTTTGGAAAAGTTTAAGTGTAACGTTTGGGATTAATTTTGTATGCATTTTGATGAAGGGAAACTGGGTGGATTATTGACTGAAGAGCGCCAGCTAAACTGAGTTTTTATGGATATAAAAAAGGACATTATCGAACAAAAGGACCATTTGTGATGTAACTGGGASCTTTTGGAGTGCCAACAGAAGAACATCATCAAAGGTAAGGCATTTTTTATATCGCTATTTCTGACTTTCGTATCGCACCTGTCTGGTTGAAATATATTTTTCATGTGTTTGTATGCGCGGCGCTGTCCTCAGATAATCACATGGTGTGCTTTCGCCATAAAGACTTCTTGAAATCTGACACAGCGGCTGGATTAACTAGAAGTTAAGCTTTATTTTTATGTATTACACTTGTGATTTTATGAAAGTTAAATATTTATAATACTGTACTTTGAATATCGCGCTCTGCAATTTCACCGGATGTTGGCCAGGTGGGACGCTACCGTCCCACCTGACGCTACCTGCCCATAAGAAGTTAACTATAAAACAACGTGAGCAGGTCTCACTGTCAACAATAGCGAAGCAGGCATTGTGACGTTGAACAATAAGCTGGGAATAGAACTTTCGGAAGGYGAGTTGGTGCCACGGTGCTCAATAGAACTAATAGGAGCTGGCGATTGCTTCAAAGAGCCGGCCTTACCAGCTCTGCTAGGGCAAGTAAAATGGTCAGAGTGGTCTCATTTGTGTCTGGAAGTAGCTAGCCAACGTTAGCTTGGGTGCTTGACTGCCCTTGTAAGGCCATAACACTCAAATCAACCCTACTCCTCAGCCTGAACATCCAGTGTGCGCTCCGAGAGCGAAACCGTCTTGGAAAGTAGCGTAATAAAATTAATTACATATACTCTATCAAAATAATTAAATATCTTATTTTAGGAGGATAGTAAATTAAGCAAACTCACCGATTTTTCCAATAATCACATTTCTCACTAGTTTACCATTTAGAGATTAAAATGAAGGCTCCTATGCACAATTTAACTAGGCACTCTAGACTACAGAATATGCAGCAGGCTGAACTTTTGACATACCTATTATTGTTATTTATTTAATGAACATGTTGGTCCATTTTATGACTGCAATAATGCACTCGTGGGCCCTGAAATGTATATTGATTAGTTTTATAAAGCCGATAATGCACTCGAGACTGTGGTATATYACTAATATTGGCATTACTAAGGGGTGTTGTTTAGAAAGAGAAACGAGCCACACCCTGTAGCTAAGCCAGTATCCGTGATATACCACAGGGCTTCATGTACATGAATCTGTTTACACGACAACATGCTCTCCTTTGTGTATCTAGCACATGCAAACCCCACATGAATTAAATTAAATGTTAGCATCCTTTCACTGTACCAAGAACTGTAAACAATATTCTTGACCTTAGATCCCAAAGCATTATGGACACTGGCACTAGACACCTACAGAATCCCGTCCTGCATCAACTCAGACAGCCTTAATTTAATGTTCTTTATTTAGTGCCTCTCCACATTTGAGGGGAACACTGTAAATTACATGCACTGAGTGGGAACGGGAGTCATTTCATAATGAGGCATGCTTGCACAGTGCAGGTATCTCATATAGAGACATAGGCAAAGAGATGGCATTGATTATTTTATCTTCGGAGACCAGACCTTGAAGCCAAGATGTTTTAAACAAAACATTCCATCTGACTTTTCATTTACTTATTGAATAACATTGATTAGAATCCACATTATGGGATTTTGTAGATTTAGACCTTGAGCCATGCCGTAAAAAATTACTAAAGAAATTTTAATATTGCTTAAGGCAAGAACATGTGAATGGTGTACTTCCATTTTTAGTGGAATTATTTACTTTAGAAAGCAACATTTTGGGGGGCCTTTTTCATATGCTCAAATAATGCCAATAAAGCACTTACAATAGTCAATTATCTGGTTAATGGATTTTATGATCAACTGCTAAAARAATAAATATAACAATGTAAATGTTGATTACAAAGCATACATTTAGAGGGTGTTTGCAACTACTATATCACCGAAGAGAAGCCATATTGATGGAGAATATAATTTTGCTTTGTCAAGAACATTCATGTACATCAAGTGCAATTCTCAAATGAGGGCTTGCAGTTTTTATATTGCCTGGCTGGCTCCCCCTAAGTAGGAGAGCAGCACGAAGGCTGCCTTACCTACAATAGCAGCACTTGGAACCACTTCAGAGGAAGTGCCAGCCAATCAACTAGAACGGTTCAGATACAGTGATCCTGGCCGTGCAGTTAGGGCACCTAAAGGAGCACAGCCTCAGCTATTTTTAGCCTCGCAAATCTAATGTGGTGTACTGCCAGTGGTTGCGTGACAACACTGAATCCTCCCAATCCTATGCAAAGTAAAAAACCTTTTGACTAGCACGTCCTATCAGGTTTTGGTGGGCACACATTTATTGTGCAATTATTTTGTAATTCAACGTATTTGTGGAGGCCTATTTAGACTTAGACACCCAGCATATGAAGCATTTGATAGCTGTCTAGTTTACATGATTCATTCGTTATGAACAACATTTATTTGAACTAAAACAATTGTCCCCCAAAATGTCCCCAAATTCTTCCCTTGACTAAGCATTTGAACTATTAAAGCCCCTGCCCTCCAGTCAATAAGCACAAGTGGTGAAGTAGAGCAAATCAAATTGCCATCCAGTATGCATGATCACCCCCCTGTGCAATGACTGCGTGGTGTAATAATTTCCACACAATGAAATTGTAATGCAAAACAGAATCCAAACGTGTCATGGGTCATCACATGAGTGAAGGCAAGGACTCTGTCGTAATCAAGCATCTTGGTTTAGAACGGCTTGGGTGACAGATGGGGGACCTACCCAAGGAGCAGAGCAACAGTTAGAGTTACAGAGAGGATCCTTTTTTTTTATCAATTGAGGTAAGTAGGTCCCACCGAGACCCAGGATATCAGGAACCTCACATTTTATGTGGCCTCACACAGATGCACAGTATAACGGGAAGAGACAATGGACTGTTGACAAGTCACTCTCAAGGTGGTGCAGGTATTGAGCGGAATGCTCATTGGGCCTATACATTTTGTTGGCGCTGCTTCAGAGGCTTTTGAATTAGAAAAATAAATAAATCTGGCCTGTTGCTTAGGTGTCCCACATCTTTTTCTCTCCTTGCAAGTTGCAATGTTTGAGAGCATTGGTGTCTGGACCAGTGTCTCTTTTTAGCTTAGTTTGGCTTTGTTACTTCACAAGTCTCTAAGTCTCAGAAGGTCATAGGAGATGCTGTTACCTACCCTTCATAGTCTCATGCTTAATTGTAAAACAGTTGAAAGCAGATACGTTTGGGGTTAAACCAACTGACTCAGACATCAGTGTCAGAAACACTATGGATAGTGAATAATGACAGTGCGGTAGGCAACATTTGGACGTGACAGCTACATGATTTAAAGTATGCTTTTGAACGTTGGTGGCATTTCAATCCATGACGCATAAGGCGCAAACAATTTAACGTAGTTGTCGGTCATGTTTTGTCATCTACTATATCAAAGAATCGAATAATGTTAATGTACATTGATTTGTGATTAAACTCTGCTTTGTCTGTATTTCAGCTGCGATTGTGATTGATGGAAGCCCTCTTGGTCTGATATTTAACCTGCTTCTCAAACTGATGGGAGACATACACATTTTGCAATCACAGCCTTTGATTAGAGCGTACTGTAGTATTATTATAATCTGCTGTGCATGAGCGAGAAAGTAAATGGGTTTTTCTTTATTTTTTATGATGCAGTTCTCTCCAGATGGTGAAGGGCTCATTTTGACAGAGTGGGAGAGGAGAGGAGTGGAGTATCATATCACCAGCATTTCACAATAACTATTGTTGAGAGTAACTACCAAACGTCACGGGATCTGGTAATTTAATGCAAAGCTGCCGTGACAGTACTGAAATGCCTTGCTCGTGACGGTAAAGCACACCCACAGTAACCCTCAAATAAGATTTTCTACTATAATTTAATCTCAATATCTCCTCCAAGATTATATTGAGTCTGTATTTAAATGTGATGCTCCTTTCTTTCCATCTCACAATGTGTTCAACCACTCTGACTGCTCAACCCCAGGTGTTGAGCTCAACAACAGACACTGAGCATGCTGAAATCAACACTGTTGATCTCAAGACACACTCTCTGTCAAGGAATGTGCATCATAAAGTACATTAGATGAAGTGAAACAAATATTTTCAATATATTGTACTATGGTGTTTGTTTGATGCAGATTATAATGTCTCAATGTTAGGTGTTTAAGCAAAAACACTTACTGTATTTGTTTCATGTTCATGAGATATTAATCCAAAGTAATCATATTTGGATATTTATGTTAGACAATGGAAAGGTTTGAGACAACATAATCGGTATGTGAATTATCTAGATGGTTCAACCACCAGAGTCATTGCTATTTCAACCTTGTAACAAACATCTCAGGAGATGATGTTGTAATGAATACTTGCATTGGTGCAGTTCCTAAGATAGAGGTGTGGGCTTGCATTTCACAGCAAATCACCCCTGACCCCACCATGTTCGCAGCATCTGTGAATGCTAAAGTATATATTTATTTAATTATGGATTTTTGGATTCATTAATACATCAGTGGCACAAAACGATTAACAGATTGCATTTCACCCCCAAAACAGTTGAACGTCAAAACAAAACATTTACATAACCACAAAGGCCCTATGCTTGATAATTGTTCTGCTGGCAATTATTATTCCCACTTAGTGACTTTCAGTGCTTTGGGAGTTGGAACCAAAATGAGAATCTTGACAGGAATATTCGCAACAAGTGACAGAAGGACACCAGTGTTTAAATAATCTGAACCCTACTGAATGTGTTCCTTCATGTATATTAAGAAGGGTGAGGGTAGAAATATTATTATTTTTCTTAATAAACTGATAATGATGCTGAGTTTGTGTTAAGTGCACACGTTGTTTGTTCCACTAGCGCCATATGGGTCTCAATGCCGGTAGCTACACTTGTAGAAATTGCTCACTTGCTAATTGGATGTACAGATACAAACATACCACTGTTTTCTGCTACTGTAGACTGAGGCTGATCTCCTGCTTGACTCTGCCTTTCATGACATCTCATGGCAACAGACATAACATTTCAGTTTGTCATAACATTGTTATATAGTTGTGTAATGAGGCATGATGGCACTGAGGACATTTATAGAACATTACTCTGGTCACTTAGCATCACAGTCCACTGGGAA
Organism: Salvelinus sp. IW2-2015; assembly: GCF_002910315.2. Classification (NCBI taxonomy): domain Eukaryota; kingdom Metazoa; phylum Chordata; class Actinopteri; order Salmoniformes; family Salmonidae; genus Salvelinus; species Salvelinus sp. IW2-2015. The sequence continues at coordinate 23,908,565 of NC_036845.1, forward strand.
AATCCTGCATCAAGAAGCTGACTTAATAGTGTCATCATGACTCGTTAGTCACGTGTTGAATGAATATTATGTTAAACTACTACTACGACTTCTACTGTCTACCATTTGCTATCTACATACATACAATATAATGAGAAATGTTCAGTCAAGTTCATGACAGCATGATGTTGCCATCAATCCCATGAAACAGTACATCTCTCACAATTTACAGTGAAGTTGGAAGTTTACATACACCTTAGCCAAACACATTTAAACTCAGCTTTTCACAATTCCTGACATTTAATCCTAGTAAAAATTCCCTGTTTTAGGTCAGTTAGGATCACCACATTATTTTAAGAATGTCAGAATAATAGTAGAGAGAATGATTTATTTCAGCTTTTATTTCTTTCATCACATTCCCAGTGGGTCAGAAGTTTACATACACTCAATTAGTATTTGGTAGCATTGCCTTGAAATTGTTTAACTTGGGTCAAACATTTCGGGTAGCCTTCCACAAGCTTCCCACAATAAGTTGGGTGAATTTTGGCCCATTCCTACTGACAGATCTGGTGTAGCTGAGTAAGGTTTGTAGGACTCCTTGCTCGCTCACGCGTTTTCAGTTCTGTTCACACATTTTCTGTAGGGTTGAGGTCAGGGCTTTGTGATGGCCACTCCAATACCTTGACTTTGTTGTCCTTAAGCCATTTTGCCACAACTTTGGAAGTATGCTTGGGGTCATCGTTAATTTGGAAGACCCATTTGCGACCAAGCTTTAACTTCCTGACTGATGTCTTGAGATGTTGCTTCAATATATCCACAACATTTTCCTGCCTCATGATGCCATCTATTTTGCAGCAAAGCACCCCCACAACATGATGCTTACACCCCTGTGCTTCACGGATGGGATGGTGATCTTCGGCTTGCAAGTGTCCCCCTTTTTCCTCCAAACATAACGATGGTCATTATGGCCAAACAGTTCTATTTTTGTTTCATCAGACAAGAGGACATTTCTCCAAAAAGTATGATCTTTGTCCCCATGTGCAGTTGCAAACCGTAGTCTGGATTTTTTTATGGCATTTTTTAACGGTGGCTTCTTCCTTGCTGAGCGGCCTTTCAGATTATGTCGATATAGGACTCGTTTTACTGTTGATATAGATACTTTTGTACCTGTTTCCTCCAGCATCTTCACAAGGTCCTTTGCTGTTGTTCTGGGATTGATTTGCAGTTTTCGCACCAAAGTACGTTCATCTCATCACCTTCCCTAAGCGGTATGACGGCTGCGTGGTCCCATGGTGTTTATTATTGCATACTATTGTTTGTACAGTTGAATGTGGTACCTTCAGGCATTTGGAAATTGCTCCCAAGGATGAACCAGACTTGTAGAGGTCWAAAAAAAAATTCTGAGGTCTTGGCTGATTTCTTTTGATTTTCCCATAATGTCAAGCAAATAGGCACTGAGTTTGAAGGTAGGCCTTGAAATACATCCACAGGTACACCTCCAATTGACTCAAATTATGTCAATTAGCCTATCAGAAGCTTCTAAAGCCATGACATAATGTTCTAGAATTGTCCAAGCTGTTTAAAGGCACAGTCAATTTAGTGTATGCAAACTTCTGACCCACTGGAATTGTGAAACAGTGAATTATAAATGAAATAATCTTTCTGTAAGCAACTGTTGGAAAAATGACTTGTGTCATGCACAAAGTAGTTGTCCTAACCGACTTGCCAAAACTATAGTTTGTTAACAAGAAATTTGTGGAGTGGTTGAAAAACAAGTTTTAATGACTCCAACCTAAGTGTATGTAAACTTCCGACTTCAACTGTAGATGCTCTGTTGTTCTTATCAACCCAACAACTGAACAAGTTTTTGTTATAACTGTTGCCTCTGAAATTAGCTGCCATTCTTTCTTTCTCAATGTCTGTGACCTTTAGAGAGAGTGGGGAGAGCCACTCCAGAAGACACCACTGAGCTATTAAAAAGTACCAAAATAGAGTCCTTGGACATGAGAATAAAATAGTGTGATTGCAGGGGAGAGAATTGAGTGTTCTCACTGGGTTCGTATGTCGTTTTACATATCATAATGTGCCATATCAAAATATATAATTTACATTTTCTTCTTATAATTAGCTTTATAATTTGTTCGATTTTGCAGGAAATACATATTGATGTCATCTTCCACCCACAAAGGCTAGGATGAATTGGATGAAATGTGTTTGTTTGTGTATATACTGCATAAGAAAATGCATGGTTCTACATGGCCTTGAATTTTTACACCACAATGATGAATAAATAAAGCTTTAGATCCTGGATTCATGTTCGCTAGCAAGTTCTGGCACAGCCTTCGATTCACAAACTCAAATGTTACATTTAAGGAGACAAATGTGGCATCAAACTTTTCCAGCCTTGTAAGCGTTCTCACAGTCCATGAGACCCGTTTTATTGACATAATTTCAATTGCATGGCTCATGGTGATATATGTGCTGTAGAGAAACCTGACCCTATCAGATCACGTTTTCTGAGCGCACAGCCTCGTCTTCTCAATTATATATGCACTTGCTTGAAAGAATAAAGGAGTCAATCTATTTTAACTGACCAACACTCAATAGCAGGGGGATCACAATCGCTGTGCACATAATATGGTTCTTACCTCCTATGTTGTTCACATTTGTTTGAAAAGTATATTGCGTGAAAAGTACTGTAATGGAGACTGGGTTATTATCACAGAAACTGATATGTGTGGTTGTAGTCAGTGTGAAGATGAAGATGGATTACTGGGCTGAACACGCTAACAACTAGTGGCTATTTGGACATAAATGATGGACTTTATGGAACAAATCAGTCATTTATTGTCGAACTGGGATTCCTGGGAGTGCATTCTGATGAAGATCATCAAAGGTAAGTGAATATTTATCATGTTATTTCTAACTTTTGTTGACTCCAACATGGCGGATATTTCTTTGGCTGGATTGGGCTCTGAGCGCCGTACTCAGATTATGCTTTTTCTGTAAAGTTTTTTTGAAATCTGACAGCGGTTGCATTAAGGAGAATATCTTTAATTCTGTAAATAACACTTGTATCTTTTATCAATGTTTATTATGAGTATTTCTGGGATTTCTGTGGCTATCTGCAAAAACACTGGATGTTTTGGAATCAAAACATTATTACACGTAATGCGCCAATGTAAACTGAGATTTTTGGATATAAATATGCACATTATTGAACAAAACATACATGTACTGTGTAACATGATGTCCTATGAGTTTCATCTGATGAAGATCATCAAAGGTTAGTGATTCATTTTATCTATATTTCTGATTTTTGTGACTCCTATCTTTGGCTTGAAAAATGTCTGTGTGTTTTTTTGACTTGGCTCTGAACTAACATAATCATATGTTGTGCTTTCGCTGTAAAGCCTTTTGAAATCGGACACGATGGGTAGATTAACAAGATGTTTATCTTTCATTTGCTGCATTGGACTTTTAATGTGTGAAAGTTACATATTTCCCCCCCAAAAAAWTKAATTTCCTGTGCTGCCTTTTCAGCGGAATGTTGTCGAGGGGTTCTGCTAGCGGAACGCCTGCGCTAGAAAGGCTAGCCAACTTTAGCCAGTTAGCTTGGGTGCTTGGTTTGGACAAGCATGCATTGGCAGGCAAGCTGCAGAAGGATGTGTAGGCTACAATTCCCCATTGTTTAATTTTGATGGTCAACTAGCTGAACAAGTCTGAAACGGTTTATCTACCTTTGTTCAATTTTAGCTCATCTTGCTCTGGCTAACATTAGTTGTTGATCTTGTTGCTGTTGATGTGCATAACTGAGGGAGAGAGAGCCTACCTTTTCATGGTATTTTTATCAGTAGGACTCCAGTGGTGTTAACATATTTTCAGAAATCCATTCAGGTGTATTTTGTTGCTTTTGGCAAATGCATCCGAATTATCTAAAGTCGCGCTGTTGCCACTACCTGTACACACCCAGTCTAGTTCAAAGTGAATGATGGAAGGCCCTTGTGGCAAATGGCTTGTTTGAATAAAGGTCTACTGTAGCTCTGATTGGCTATTGCGCACCGGTCTGTGTAGACTCCTGGACAAGACAGATGTTTTGATACGGTTTTATTTACTGTAGTGTCTGTTAATTGTCCAAACGTATGGCCGCTTTCCCACTCTATATTGCTATAGAATTTTTCCAAATTCCTTAGATTACGTAAATCTCAAACATCCTGAGAATTTGTGAAAACGTGAAAATGACCAWATCTAAGTAGTYGCTTGTCACTTTTTTAAAGTGTCATATTCATCCTGGGGGTATATATGAACAGATTTGAATAAGATTTCATGTTTCTAAAATGCTGTCAGTTCCACTTTAAATGGAACAATGTTTCACACACAAGTTATTTTCAAAGAGATGGCTAACAACAGCAAGCATGCTGCAATAAAAAACAAATTTCCCCTCACCAGATGATGATTATTTGAAACTTAACTTATTGTTGAAAATTATTCTTGAAAAGGGAGAAGCTAACAAATTAGCAACAACATCCTCTTTGATAATACCTGCTGCAGCCGCTGCAAACTAGCCGACAACAAAAGCTAGACTGTGTCAAAACTACTGCTCGCTATTGCACAGTGACCTGTTGTCCTTCAAGAAGGCAAAAGTTTCCATACATTTTTGTAAAAACGGTCCCACTCATTAAGCCCAAATTGTTCCCTAATACAGGTGAATGACAGATGTCTTTATCCAGCTTCTGATGGCCAAGCCAATTGCTGATGTAGCTAGCTAGGTTTATCTCCCAAGAGACCAGCAAAGAAAAATCCTCATTGGATAGATTAAATCTGAACATCATTGAAATAATAATAAAATTATAATTATTTAAATAATTATTGAATAAATCCTTAGCCCTTCTCATAATGCCCATTGTTACCCACTGTGTTTGGGTTAGTAATAATTTTTAGAGTGGCTCTATTTTCCATCAGCATATATTTCTTTCACTTTTCTGAATGTCTAAAGAATTCATAATGTTCTGAAATATGAACACAGAAATAGTATATATTTTGAACTCTTGTTATGGCGGTGATTTGACAAAATTACAATCATAGTCTTCAATTGGACTCGCATTTTTCTGGTCTTGGTCTTGAATCAGTCTCGCTTTAGGTGGTCTCGAACACAAGACTGGTTGTAGTACACTCTCAGAAAAAAGGGTTCCAAAGGCCCTCCCCATAGGAGTACCCTTTGAAGAACCATTTTTGGTTTCAGGTAGAACCCTTTTAAGTTCCATGTAGAACCCTCTGTGGAAAGGGTTCTTTGTCGAACACAAAAGGGTTCAACCATGGAACCAAAATGGTTCTACCTGGAACCAAAAAGGGTTCTTCAAAGGGTTATCCTATGGGGACAGCTGAAGAACGATTTTAGGTTCTAGATAGCACACTTTTTCTAAGTGTGGCATTAATACTTCTTCAGTGTGAGTGTTCACTAGTGAGTGACAGTAATGTTTATCTTTATTTCATGACTTTTTCCCTCGAGTGCTTCCCTTTGATTTAGACTAGAGTTCCATTTACACCATGGACAAGTGAAGGGAAAGAAAAACAAAAGAAATTAGCTGTGCCAAAGAGTTCCAGACATTTAACACTGCTGCTTTCTTTCTTCCAGGAGTCACTTCCAGTATTCTGTTTTTCCTGATGTATGCCACCTTTACAAAACAACTTCTTTGGCAGTCCTTTTGATATCTCTGTGTTGCATGATGCAACKTATTCCAAAACGAATTGGCATCATTAAAATATCACTCCATTCTCTTACAATTTAACTAATCACCATAAATCTTTGTGAAAGATCCTGGGGCATGTTATGACATCATTAACATATTGTTCAATTTATGCAAGCACTCATGTTTCTAGGGGCCATACAAAGGCTTCCCTGAGCAAGCCCCCCTTCACCGCTCTATATTTTTCTCCGTTACTCTGAATGCTTGAGGAATTGTCAGAATATACTATCTTTGAAACAAAATTGTTGCGCAGTACAGGGCTGGAAGAGGTTTCCACTGCTGCATGTGGGTGGATGAATTCTCATTATTTAAGTGAGACACTTAAGTGTCAATAATGTATGCATTACATTCAGACGTCTTATCTTACTTATCTGACTCATTCCATGTTAAATCTGATTTATTTTATTGATTAAAAGCAATCACGGTGACTGAGTTTATCAGGAAGTGTATAGGGGATGTTGTTCCCACTGTAAATATTTAACTTTTCACGTGTGAGTTCCAAATATCTCTAACCGTCGTCACCTATGTGAGTTTTTTCATGCACATGATGTCAAAATGCTCTAACTGTTCAACATGTGATWTATATTACGCAACAGGACAGTTACCCGCGCTGCCCTCAAACCAAGGCACGCTGCCTGCTAATTATCAATAGGCTATGTTTCAACTTGTCAATTTCAAATTATTTTCTAACAAGTTTCATTTTCTAACAACAGTTGGAGTTGAGGTGTGTTCCGCCTCCTCGTGAACTGGCATTAGAAGTAACCCATTTCACTCTTGCGGACAATTTATGTTTGAGGCTTTACTGAGTGGACAAACTTCTCTCTTCAAAGTGAGCCCAAGCACTTCCCGAGTGATTCGCCCAGATCAAGTATGAAGACATTGCACATCTAGTCAGAACAGGCCTTGCACAAACGTTTTACCCCAGCACATTTTCTGGCTGGCGCCCGCATTGCCTTCATGGTTGTTTGTTGTACAAATTGGACATGTGTGCATTCCTATCAAAGTAAGTAGCTTATTGTAGTTTCTGCTGTAGCACACCCTATGTATGTGTGGATCATAATGTATTTACTGTTTTATTTACTTGTTTTCAAGTACTGGTGACATATCATGCATTCCGATTCATGATGTGTGTAAAATACTTGAATGTTCAAATCAAATTTATTTGTCACATACACATGGTTAGCAGATGTTAATGCAAGTATAGCAAAATGCTTGTGCTTCTAATTCCGATCATGCAGTAATATCTAACAAGTAATACAACCTAACAATTTCACAACAACTACCTTATACACACAAGTGTAAAGGAATGAATACGAATATRTCATAAAAATATATAAATAAGTGATGGCCGAACGGCATAGGCAAGATGCAGTAGATGGTATAGAGTACAGTATATACATATGAGATGAGTAATGTAGGGTATGTAAACATTATATAAAGTGGCTAGTGATAAATTGATTACACCAATTTTTCCATTAAGACTAGGGGGCGGTATTTTCGTTTTTGGCAAAAAAACGTACACATTTGAAACTGCCTATTTCTCAGCCCCCGAAACTAGAATATGCATATACTTGTCAGATTAGGATAGAAAACACTCTAAAGTTTCCAAAACTGTCATAATATTGTCTGTGAGTTAAACAGAACTGATATTGCAGGCGAAAACCAGAGGAAAATCCAATCAGGAAGCCCCTGTTTTTGAAACCCCTCTGTTCCTATGCATCCCTATTGCCCATTTAAAGGGATATCAACCATACTTCTTTTTCTATTGCTTCCCGAAGGTGTCAACAGCCTTTAGACATAGTTTCAGGCTTTTATTTTGAAGAATGAGCGTGAACGACCACATTGCGTAAGTGGATAGGTGGGGACTCTCAGAGTGAGTTGTGCGCAAAAGGCAGCCATTTTTACTCTCGGTCCTAGTGAAWAGCCAACTGTCCCGGTTGATATATTATCGAATAGATATTTGAAAAACACCCTGAGGATGGATTATAAAAAACGTTTGACATGTTTCWTTGAACATTATGGATATAATTTGGAATTTATGTCTGCGTTGTCGTGACCGCTCTTTCCGGTGGATTCCTGGGCATAACGCAGCAAACTAATGGAGGTATTTGGATATAAAAAATAYCTTTATGGAACAAAAGAACAAAAACATACAAGTATTAGGCACCATGTTAAAGATAACATTCTCCTTAACCCAGCCACAGTGTCTGATTTCAAAAATGCTTTACAGCGAAAGCCCCACAAACGATTATGTTAGGTCACCACCAAGTCACAGAAAAACCCAGCCATTTTTTCCCCCAAAGAGAGGAGTCACAAAAAGCACAAATAGAGATAAAATGTATCACTAACCTTTGATGATCTTCATCAGATGACACTCATAGGACTTCATGTTACACAATACATGTATGTTTTGTTCGATAAAGTGCATATTTATATCCAAAAATCTAATTTTACATTGGTGTGTTATGTTCAGTAGTTCAAAAACATGCTATGATTTTGCAGAGAGACACATGAATTGACAGAAATACTCATTATAAATGTTGATGAAAATTCAAGTGTTATGCATGGAACTTTATATACACTTCTCCTTAATGCAACCGCTGTGTTAGATTTCAAAACAACATTACGGAAAAAGCATAATCTGAGAACAGCGCTCAAAACCCAAACCAGCCAAAAGAAATATCCGCCATGTTGCACCGTCAACATTAGTCTGAAATAGCATTATAAATATTCACGTACCTTTGATGATCTTCATCAGAATGCACTCCCAGGAATCGCAGTTCCACAATAAATGTTTGTTTTGTTCGATAATGTCCATCATTTATGTCCATTTATGTCAAAATAGATTATTTTGTTAGGGCATTTGGTAAACAAATCCAAAAGCGCTTTCAGGTCCAGTCGGACGAAAAGTTCMAAAAGTTATATTACAGGTCGAAGAAACTTGTCAAACTAAGTATAGAATCAATCTTTAGGATGTTTTTATCTTAAATGTTCAATAATGTTCCAACCGGAGAATTCCATTGTCTGTATAAAAGCAATGGAACGAGAGATACCTCTCATGTGAAATGCGCATGACTGAGAACGAGGCTGCTGTCAGACCCCTTAGTCAAACAGCTCCCATCCGGCCCCCCTTCACTGTAGAAGCCTGAAACAACGTTCCAAAGACGGTTGACATATAGTGGAAGCATTAGGAAGTGCAACATAACCCATATCCCACTGTGAATTCGATAGGGGCTGAGTACAAAAACTACAAACCTCAGATTTCCCACTTCCTGTTTGGATTTTTCTCAGGTTTTTGCCTGCCATATGAGTTCTGTTATACTCACAGACATCATTCAAACAATTTTAGAAACTTCAGAGTGTTTTCTATCCAATACAAACAATACTATGCATATATTAGCATCTGGGACTGAGTAGGAGGCAGTTCACTCTGGGCACGCTATTCATCCAAAAGTGAAAATGCTGCCCCCTATCCCAAAGAAGTTAATGCAACCGCTGTGTCAGATTTCAAAAAGACTTTACAGAGAAAGCACACTTTGTGATTATGTTAGGTCTGCACCTAGCCACAGAAACCCATACAGCCTTCTTCCAGCCAAGGAGAGTGTCACAAAAGTCAGAAATAGCTTTAAAATTAATCACTTACCTTTGATGATATTCCTCTGGTGGCACTCCCAGGTCTCCATGTTAGACAATAAATGTTCGTTTTGTACGATAATGTCCCTCTTTATGACCAAATTTTTTGTTTTTGTTTGTGCGTTTTGTCCAGTAATCCGAATGCTTAAGAACCAGTGTATCTTTAATTATATGTGCAACGTGTGTTTTTCAGCAAAGTTTATGATGAGTTTTTCTGTTAGATTACGTGGCTATCTAAAGTTTCTCCGGACATTTATACCTATAAATATGCACATTTTCGAACAAATAATAAATGTATTGTATAACATGATGTCATAAGACTGTCATCTGATGAAGTTGTTCAAAGGTTAGTGATTCATTTTATCTCTATTTGTGGGTTTTGTGAAAGCTATCTTTGCKGTGAAAAAATGGCGTTGTGTGTTGCGCTATTGTGGTGAGCTAACATAAATATATGCTGTGTTTTCGCTGTAAAACATTTAAATAATCGGACATGTTGGCTGGATTCACAATATGTTTATCTTTCATTTGCTGTATTGGACTTGTGATTTCATGAAATTATATTATATGATATCCCTGTGTCGCTAGGCTAGGCTATGCTAGTCAGCGTTTCTGATGAGGAGGATCCCGGATCCGGGAGGGGGGGGTCGGTAGAGGTTGCAACCGCTGTGTTAGATTAAAAAATATATACTTTAGTACAAAGCACAGCATGCAATAATCTGAGACAGCGCTCATTCATTCTCCGCSATGTTGGAGTCCAAAGAGTCCACAAAAATACAAAATAACATCATAAATATTCCCTTACCTTTGATGATCTTTCATCAGAATGCAGTGCCAGGAATCTTAGTTCCACAATAAATTGTTGTTTTGTTTTAGAATGTCAATTTCTTCTGTCGAATTAGCAACTTTGGCTAGCATGGTGTTGCTCACGTGTCCATCAAGATTTTACGCATGAACGAAAAATTCAAAAAGTCATAATAATAGTCGAATAAACTGGTCAAACTCAGTTGATAATCCATCTTTAGGATGTTTTTCAGAAATATATCCAATAACGTCCCAGACGGAGCATTTCTTCGTGTCTACCTAACGCAACGCAGACAACGATATGACAAACTGAAGTGCGTAGCCAAGTACTACCAATATGGCTGACCTCTCACTCCAACAAGTCCCATCCGGTCCCAGAAAAGGCTAGAGACTTCATTCCACGTTCTACTGCCTGTTGACATCTAGTGGAAGGCGTATGAAGTGCATAGAGATCCATAAATAAAAGACAATTGAATAGGCAATGCCTTTCACAGAGACCCATTTCAGAATTTTCACTTCCTATTTGGAMGTTTGCCTGACAAATTAGTTCTGTTTTACTCACAGATATAATTCCAACAGTTGTAGAAACTTCAGAGTGTTTTCTATCCAATAGTAATAATAATATGCATATCATATGATCTAGGACAGAGTATGAGGCCATTTAAATTGGGCACGATTTTATCCAGAAGTGAAAATGGCGCGCCCTGTTTCCAAGAGGTTTTAAGGCACGTGCACTAATAAGTCCAGACGAAAAGTTTTTTTTAAAGTACAATAAAAGTTAGTAGAAACATGCCAAACGATGTTTAAAATCAATCTTCCGGTTGTTTTTGTCATAAATAATATTTCAACCGGACAAAAGCTTTGTCAATAGGAAAGGAGAAACAAGAAAGGCGCGTTCCCGATCAGGCGCATGGCTGATGAATGGAAAGTTCCACTGGCCACTGATTGAAAGTGCTGTATCTCCCTCATTTTTCAGACTAAAAGCCTGAAACAATGCCTAAAGACTAGCAACATATAGAGGAAGCCACAGAGCTCATGAACTGTGTCCTAAGTCTTTGTATTGTGCATAGGCTTTCAATGGAAAAACAGCCTTTCAAAATAATAGTACTTCCTTGTTGGATTTTCCTCTGGTTTTTGCCTGCCATATCAGTGCTGTTATACTCACAGACATTATTTGAACAGTTTTGGAAACGTTAGAGTGTTTTCTATCCAAATCTACTAATTATATGCATATCCTATCTTCTGGGCCTGAGTAGCAGGCAGTTTAATTTGGGCACGCTTTTCATCCAAAATTCTGAATGCTGCCCCCTACCCTAGTGAAGTTAAAACTCTACATCCTCTCCACTACTGTCCCGTCAATATAGATAGGGGGCTGCTCCCTCTGCTGTTTCCTGAAGTCCACGATCATCTCCTTTGTTTTGTTGACATTGAGACATTGAGACACCACACTCCGAGGGCCCTCACCTCCTCCCTGTAGGCCGTCTCGTCAAGCCTACCACTGTAGTGTCTGCAAACTTGATGATTGAGTTGGAGGTGTGCATGGCCACGCAGTCGTGGGTGAAGAGGGAGTACAGGAGAGGGCTGAGAACGCACCCTTGTGGGGCCCCAGTGTTGAGGATCAGCGGGGTGGAGATGTTGTTACCTACCCTCACCACCTGGGGGAGGCCCGTCAGGAAGTCCAGGACCCAGTTGCACAGGGTGGGGTCATGCCGTCTGGGCCTGCAGCCTTGCGAGGGTTAACACGTTTAAATGTTTTACTCACGTTGGCTACAGTGAAGGAGAGCCTACAGGTTTTGGTAGCGGGCCATGTCAGTGGCACTGTATTGTCCTCAAAGCGAGCAAAAAAGTTCTTTAGTCTATCTGGGAGCAAGGCATCGTGATCCGGGACGGGGCTGGTTTTACTTTTGTAGTCCGTGATTGCCTGTAGACCCTGCCACATACCTCTCGTGTCTTAGCCGTTGAATTGCGACTCCACTTTGTCTCTGTACTGACGCTTAGCTTGTTTGATTGCCTTGCGGAGGGAATAGCTACACTGTTTGTATTCGGTTTGTATTTATGTTAGCTCACCACAATAGCCAAACAGAGACCCATTTCAGAATTTTCACTTCCTGTTTGGAAATTTGCCTGCCAAATGAATTCTGTTTTACTCACAGATATAATTCAAACAGTTTTAGAAACTTCAGAGTGTTTTCTATCCAATAGTAATAATAATATGCATATCATATGATCTAGAACAGAGTACGAGGCCGTTTAATTTGGGCACTATTTTTCCCGAAAGTGGAAATGGCACCCCCTATATCACCTCCACCTTACCTGACACCCTAGACCCACTTAAATGTGCATACTGCCCCAACAGATCCACAGACAATGCAWTTGCCATAGCACTGCACACTGCTCTATCCAATCTGGACAAGAGGAATATCTATATAAGAATGCTGTTCATTGACTGTAGCTCAGGCTTCAACACCATAGTACCCTCCAAGCTCCTCATTAAGTTCGGGACCCTGCGTCTGAACCCCGCCCTGTACAACTGTGTCCTGGACTTCCTGACGGGCCGACAATACGCTGATCCTCAACACAGGGGTCCCACAAGGGTGTGTGCTCAGCCCCCACTTATACTCCCTGTTCACCCATGACTGCATKGCCATGCGCTCCTCCAACTCAATCATCAAGTTTGCAGATGACACAACAGTAGTAGGCCTGATTACCAACAATGACAAGACAGCCAACAGGGAGGAGGTGTGGGCCCTTGTGCCTGGAAAATAACCTCTCCTTCAACTTCAACAAAACGAAGGAAATGATCATGGACATCCAGAGACCGCAGAGGGAGCACGCCCCCATCCACATCGACGGGGCCACAGTGGAGAAGGTGAAAAGCTTAAAGTTCCTCGGCGTATAAAATGCGCTCCTCCAACTCAATCATCAAGTTTGCAGATGACACAACAGTAGTAGGCCTGATTACCAACAATGACAAGACAGCCAACAGGGAGGAGGTGTGGGCCCTTGTGCCTGGAAAATAACCTCTCCTTCAACTTCAACAAAACGAAGGAAATGATCATGGACATCCAGAGACCGCAGAGGGAGCACGCCCCCATCCACATCGACGGGGCCACAGTGGAGAAGGTGAAAAGCTTAAAGTTCCTCGGCGTATAAATCACTGATAACATGAAATATTTCACCCGCACAGACAGTGGGGTGAAGAAGGCACAACAGCGTCTCTTCAACTTCAGGAAGCTGAAGAAATTCAACTCTGTGCCTTAGACCCTCACAAACCTTTACAGACACACCATTGAGAGCATCCTGTTGGGCTGTATCACTGCCTGGTACAGCAACTGCACTTCCCGCAACTTCAGGGCACGCCAGAAGGTGGTGACGTCTGCCTAACGCATCACCGGGGGCACACAGCCTGCCCTCCWGGACATCTACAGCACCCGATGTCACAGGAAGGCCAAAAAGAACATCAAGGACATCAACCACACAAGCCACAGCCTGTTCACCCGACTATCATCCAGAAGGCAAGGTCGTTACAAGTGTATTAAAGCTGGGACCAAGATACTAAGTAAACAGCTTTTATCTCAGGGCCATCAGATTTGTAAATAACCATCACTAGCCAGCCTCCACTCAGAACCCTGCCCTGAACTTAGTCACTGTCACTAGCCAGCTACCACCCGGTTACTCAACCCTGCACCTTTGAGGCTGCTGCCCTATGTACATAGACATGGAATCACGGGTCACTTTAATAATGGAACACTGGTTACTTTAATAATATTTACATACTGTTTTACTAATTTCATATGTATATACCGTATTTTAGTCAATGCCATCCTATTCAACATTTGTTGTAAACTCAGCAAAAAAAGAAACGTCATCTCACTGTCAACTGCGTTTATTTTCAGCAAACTTAACATGTGTAAATATTTATTTGAACATAACAAGATTAAACAACTGAGACATTAAAACTTCATATGGCTTGGGGGCAGTATTTCGACGTCTGGATGAGAAGCGTGCTCAAAGTAAACAGCTTGTTACTCAGGCCCAGAAGCTAGGATATGCATATAATTGGTAGATTTGTAAAGAAAAAAGTTTCCAAAACTGTTAAAATAATATCTTTGAGTATAGCAGAACTGATATGGCAGGCGAAAACCTGAGAAAAATCCATCCAGGAAGTGGGATTTTTKGGATGTGGGTTAGGACTCAGATTGCAGTTCCTATGGCTTCCACTAAATGTCAACAGTCTTTAGACATTGTTTCAGGTTTGTTTTCTGAAAAATGAAGAAGAATGAGACCTTCCTGTCAGTGGACTGTAGAATCTTGCAATGCTGGTTTGCCCACGTGACCGATTGAGCGCCCTTCGTTGTTTTTCCTTTCTATTGAATATGCTATTGTCCGGTTGTAATATGATTGATTATTTTTAGACAACTGACAACCTGATGATTAATTATTAACATCATTTGACGTGTTTYGACGAACTTTACCGGTACTATTAGGATGTATTCGTCTGCATGTTTTGACCGCCTTTGAGCCAGTGGATTACTGAACAAAAGGCGCCAACAAAATTGTGTTTTTGGGATATAAAGAGGGACTTTATCGAACAAAACAAACTATTATTGTGTAGCTGGGACTCTTGTGACTGCAACCATATGAAGATCTTCAAAAGTAAGTGATTAATTCTATCACTATTTCTGACTTTTGTAATTCCTTTACTTGGTTGTAAAATGTTTGCATGCTTTGTAAGCGGGGCGATGTCCTCATAGAATTGCATGGTATGCTTTCGCCGTAAAGACTTTTTGAAATCTGACAAAGCGGCTGGATTAACAAGAGGTTAATCTTTAARCCAATGTATAACACTTGTATTTTTCATGAATGTTTATTATGACTATTTSTGTATTTTGAATTTGGCGCTCTGCAATTTCAACGGATGTTGTCGAGGTGAGTCGCTAGTGGAACGCCTGCGCCAGAAAGGTTAACTGAACAAGTTTCACAGACATGTGACTAACAGAAATGGAATAATGTGTCCCTGAACAAAGGGGGGTCAAAATCAAAAGTAACAGTCAGTATCTGGTGTGGCCACCGGCTGCATTAAGTACTGCAGTGCATCTCCTCCTCWTGGACTGCACCAGATTTGCCAATTCTTGCTGTGAGATGTTACCCCACTCTTCCACCGAGGCACCTGCAAGTTCCTGGACAATTCTGGGGGGAATGGCCCTAGCCTTCACTCTCCCATCCAACAGGTCCCAGACGTGCTCAATGGGATTGAGATCCGGTCTCCTCGCTGGCCATGGCAGAACACTGACATTCCTGTCTTGCAGGAAATCACGCACAGAACGAGCAGTATGGCTGGTGGCATTATCATGCTGGAGGGTCATGTCAGGATGAGCCTGCAGGAAGGGTACCACATGAGCGAGGAGGATGCCTTCCCTGTCACGCACAGAGTTGAGATTGCCTGCAATGAAAACAAGCTCAGTCCGATGATGCTGTGACACACCACCCCAGACCATGACGGACCCTCCAGTTTAAAAAAATCTGAAATGTAACACTTTTTTGGTTACTACATGATTCCATATGTGTTATTTCATAGTTTTGAAGTCTTCACTATTATTCTACAATGTAGACAATAGTAAAAGTAAAGAAAAACCCTGCAGTGATTAGGTATCTCCAAACTTTTGACTGGTAATGTATGTCATCTGCCTGTAAAGATATTACCTGTAACACATGATGAACAAAAATATATTCTATTCTATGATGCTTTCGTAATCCTAAGGAGTAGACTCCATCATAAGAAACCCAGATCATGCAGTACGTTCATCTTGTACCCTCTACTCAGACAATTCATAAGCAACATCCTGACTCTTAAAACTTCTCTGTGATTTTAATGATGCTAGCAATGGATTCCATTTTAGAAATGCGTTTCATTAAACTTAATTTTCCCCAAAAACTCTGAAGGTAATAATGTCCGTGGCAGTAGAATAATTGAATACTTCTGCCACCCCTCGTTTCCTGTAGTCCACGATCAGCTCCTTAGTTTTACTGATGTTGAGGGAGTGTCTGCTCTGGCACCACATTGCCAGGTCACCAACCCTCTTCCTGTAGGCTGACTCATCGTTGCCTGTGATCAGGCCTACCACCATCGTGTCGTCAGCAAACTTGACCATGGTGTTGGAGTCGTGTGTGGCCAAGCAGTCATGGGTGAACAGGGAGTACATGAGGGGACTAAGCACACACCCCTGTGTTGAGGGTCAGCGTGGCGGAGGTGATATTGACTACCCTCACTACCTGGGGTTGGCCAGTCAGGAAGTCCAAGATCCAGTTGCAGAGGGAGGTGTTCAGACCCAGTGTCCTAAGCTTATTGGAATAGCACTGGTTCAGTGGGGAAGGTAGTGTTCATTTTAATACATTGTGTCTCCCTCACCAATGTGTGTGAATTTTTTTTATCCTATGCCATTAGTGTAGTATTAGTGGAGTGGGTCGAGAGAAAAGCTGATCTATCGGCACAAAATACTGTGTGGTTTCCTCAGCTCTTAAACGCCATGGGGATAATATGAATGAGATTTACATACTCCTGCTTTCAGTTTTAATGTGCCCATGCATTCTTGTGAACAAGGATTTAGCGAGCAGGGAACTTGAGCAAACTGCATTCATCAGCAACCTGCAGTGTTCAGGGATAGCAATACCACCACAAGGGTGCTGTGGTAATACCCTTACATAAGCCTTTGTTGCTAATCTCATAGGTCAATGCAACCCTTGGACAGACATCGAAATGAACAGCCTATCCACACATCAAAATTGTGGCATGTGCCGGCAACAGACACTGTCCGGATAGGCTCCACTCTTCTGTGTGATCTCACTCTGTGCAGCTGTTCTTAGGGCCTCTAGCATGGGGCCTCAGCAATCCTCTCTGATCACTGTCCCACCCATGAAGCATGGATGTTTTATTCCTGCCATATAGATTCACTTCATATTATTGTTTGTGTCTTTCATGCTTGTTTACCCTCCTGCCATTCCAGTCTGTTGAAATTAAAGCAAATACAGTTTACAGTTTACGGGGCGATAGTAATTTAGCTCAGATACCTTCGCTTTCTTGGGAACAGGAACAATGGTGGCCCTCTTGAAGCATGTGGGAAAAGCAGACTGGGATAAGGATTTATTGAATATGTCGGTAAACACACCAGCCAGCTGGTCTGCGCATGCTCTGGGTACGTGGCCGGGGTACAATAGTACGCAAGTATAAACACCATGGGACCACGCAGCTGTCATACCGCTCAAGAAGGAGATGTGTTCTGTCTCCCAGAGATGAACGTACTTTGGTGCAAAAAGTGCAAATCAATCCCAGAACAACAGCAACGGACCTTGTGAAGATGCTGGAGGAAACAGGTACAAAAGTATCTGTATCCACAGTAAAAAAACGAGTCCTTTTTCGACAAAACCTGAAAGGCCGCTCAGCAAGGAAGAAGCCACTGCTCCAAAACCGCCATAAAAAAGCCAGACTAAGGTTTGCAACTGCACATGGGGACAAAGATCGCACTTTCTGTATAAATGTCCTCTGGTCTGATGAAACAAAAAATAACTGTTTGGCCATAATGGCCATTGTTAAGTTTGGAGGAAAAGGGGGGAGGCTTGCAAGCCGAAGAAGACCATCCCAACCGTGAAGCACGGGGGTGGCAGCATCATGTTTTGGGGGTGCTTTGCTGCAGGAGGGACTGGTGCACTTCACAAAATAGATGTTATCATGAAAAAGGAAAATGATGTGGATATATTGAAGCAACATCTCAAGATATCGCAAATGGGTCTTCCAAATCATCAAATCAAATCAAATCTTCGTGCTTCTACACCTGCATTGCTTGCTGATTGGGGTTTTAGGCTGGGTTTCTGTACAGCACTTTGAGATATCAGCTCATGTAAGAAGGGCTATATAAATAAATTTGATTTGGTCTTCCAAATGGACAATGACCCCAAGCATACTTCCAAAGTTGTGGCAAAAAGGCTTAAGGACAACAAAGCAAAGATATTGGAGTGGCCATCACAAAGCCCTGACCACAATCCCATAGAAGATTTGATGGTAGAACTGAAAAAGCGTGTGCGAGCAAGGAGGCCTACAAACCTKACTTAGTTACACCAGCTCCGTCAGGAGGAATGGGCCAAAATTCACCCAACTTATTGTGGGAAGCTTGTGGAAGGCTTCCCGAAATGTTTGACCCAAGTTAAACAATTTGAAGGAAATGCTACCAAATACTAACTGAGTGTATGTAAACTTCTGACCCACTGGGATTGTGATGAAAGAAATTAAATCTGAAATAAATGTTTCTATCTACTATTATTCTGCCATTTCACATTCTTAAAATAAATTGGTGATCCTAAGTGATCTAAGACAGGTCATTTTTACAAGGATTAAATGTCAGGAATTGTGAAAACTGCGTTTAAATGTATTTGGTTAAGGTGTATGTACATTTTTGACTTCAACTGTACCTCTCGTGTCTGAGCCGTTGAATTGCGACTCTACTTTGTCTCTATACTGACGCTTAGCTTGTTTGATTGCCTTGCGGAGGGAATAGCAACACTGTTTGTATTCGGTCATGTTTCCGGTCACCTTGCCCTGGTTAAAAGCAGTGGTTCGCACTTTCAGTTTTGCGCGAATGCTGCCATCAATCCACTGTTTCTGGTTGGGGAATGTTTTAATAGACGCTGTGGGTACAACATCACCGATGCACTTGCTAATAAACTCGCTCACCGAATCAGCGTATTCATCAATGTTATTGTCTGACGCTATGCGGAACATATCCCAGTCCATGTGATCGAAGCTATCTTGAAGCGTGGAATCCGATTGGTCGGACCAGCGATGAACAGACCTGAACACGGGCGTTTCCTGTTTTAGTTTCTGTATATAGGCTGGGAGCAACAAAATGGAGTCGTGGTCAGATTTTCCGAAAGGAGGGCGGGGGAGGGCTTTATATGCGTCGCGGAAGTTAGATTAACAATGATCCAGGGTTTGCCAGCCCGGGTTGCGCATTCGATATTGTCACGCGGAATGACGCTGGAGGGACGAAGCAGGTACGGGGAGTAAACATTTTTATAAACAACTGACATAGACGAGACAGGAACAGCGTCAGAAACATATTCAAAAGACAAAAACAATACAATGCAGCAGCGGGGAACAGAGCAAGGGAACTAGACAAATATAGGGGAGGAAAAGAACATGTGACAAGTGAGTCCAGGTGAGTCCAATAACGCTGATGCGAGTGACGAGGGAGGGCAGGTGTGAGTGATGGATGGCAGGAGCGTGTGATGCAGGGTAATCTGGCGCCCTCAAGCGCCAGGGGAAGGGAAGAGCGGGAGCAGACGTGACAGATATGCTGATAAAATTTAGGGAGCCTTGTTTTCAGATTAGCTTTGTTAAAATCCCCAGCTACAATAAATGCAGTCTCAGGATATGTGGTTTCCAGTTTACATAGAGTCAAATTAAGTTCTTTCAGGGCCGTCGATGTGTCTGATTGGGGTGGGATATCTCTACTGTGATTATGATCGATGACAATTCTCTTGGTAGATAATGCGGTCGGCATTTGATTGTAAGGAATTCTAGGTCCGGTGAACAAAGGGACTTGAGTTTCTGTATGTTGTTGTGATCACACCACGTCTCGTTAATCATAAGGCATACACCCCCGCCCTTCTTCTTACCAGAGAGATAATTGTTTCTGTTGGCGCGATGCGTGAAGAAGCCAGGTGGCTGTACCGACTCTGACGTATCCCGAGTGAGCCATGTTTCCGTGAAACAAAGAAGGTTACAATCTCTGATGTCTCTCTGGAAGGCAAACCTTGCTCGGATTTCGTCTACCTTGTTGTCAAGAGACTGGACATTGGCGAGTAGTATGATCGGGAGCGGTGCGCGATGTGCCCGTCTACGGAGCCTAACCAGAAGACCGCTCCTTCTGCCCCTTCTGCGGCGCCATTGATTACGTTGGTAATCAGTTTATAATAGTAATAAGGCACCTCGGGGTTTGTGGTATATGGTCAATATACCACAGGGCTATATCTAGGCACTCCTCGTTGGGTCGTGCGAAAGAACAGCCCTGAGCAGTGGTATATTGGCCGTATACCACCCCCCTCGGCATTATTGTTTAAATATGCTATACTATCTCCATGACCAGAGACGTTGATATTATTTTCCATATAACAGCAAAAATACCTTCCTTATCCTTTTTCTCTCCTCAGCACCAACCATAAATGCAAATGTAATCACACAATAAACTGTCAGCATGAGTAATCAGGTTTAAAAATGATTTCCTCCCAAACTTTATTTATTTTCTGCATTGCAGAGTGGCTCAATTCCTTGATCTCTGCAAAGTCACAGCCCTCATCCATCACTCATTGTCACCTGTCAGAGGGCCCAGCTACTGAACACTCCTCTGTCAGAGAGATCTGCTCTGCTCCTGTCCCAAATACTGAGCACTACTCTGTCAGAATGCTATGGCCCTCTGATATATAACACACCTCTCGGAAGGCTGTGGCCCTGTAATACACAACACATCTCTGTCATATGGAAATGTCCCTGTCCATGGTGCTGAACAGCTTTATCATAATGCTGCACTTTTGTCCATGGTACTGGACAAAGGTGCAACTCTCAGCGGAATGTGCACCTGTCTGTGTCCCTGACTCCCTCCATTATATGACTGTGTCCCTATCCGTCATGGACACCTACTTCTTACTTTCATGCCCCTGGTACTGAACACCTCTTAGGTTCTGCCTCTGTTCTTGGTCCTGAATACTTTATCAAGATGCTGCACACCTGTCCATGTTGCTGAACACCTCTGTTAGAGGGATGTGCCCCTGTCCATGGTGCCAAACACCTCTGTCAGCCTCTATTACTGCATGAAGGTCAATGGTATAGTGCTCTTTCCCTGTCAACCTCACTAAGCATCTCTTTAGAACCTACCACTGCTGTAATACACATACAGTAGATAAACATGTATGACTCTACCTGCCATATGTAACCTCTATTTAACTAAGCAAGTCAGTTAAGAACAAATTCTTATTTACAATGACGGTCTACCGGGGAACAGTGGGTTAACTGCATTGTTCAGGGGCAGAACGACATATTTTTACCTCAGCTCGGGGATTCGTTCCAGCAACCTTTCGGTTACTGGCCCAACACTCTAACCACCAGGCTACCTGCCGCCCCATAGCTTCCTACACCACTCCTGCTAATTTTATAAACCACTCTCTCATATGCTAGTCACTCCAGAAGCACAGTGTCATCCTTAATTATCATACTGACGCCTCCCTATAGCAGTATCGCGAATGACAATTAGAAACAATTAGACGTAAGTCAGGTCAAAAGTTACATCAAGAACTTCAAAGGTTTTTACAGTATCGCTGTAAAGAAAAGTCCCCTCCCCCTTAAATTATAAAATAAATAACCTGTAAGTTCCAGGGGAAAGAAACAAGCTATTAAAACCAAAAATGATGCCACTATCAGTTTCCTCTAATTTGGTGAATGCAAATAGAATACATTGAAATTAACTTTCACAGTATAGGACTGTGCTGACAGTATCAGTACAATAAGCAGAATCATTGGCCTTTAGAATCTGCACTACCAACTGAGCTGAAGCAGTCTGCACGTTCCAGCCCTCTGACMCCACTCTAGAAGAAAATGACCACAGTTCCAATGCATGACTGCTGATGCTCAGGGGATAAAATATTACTGCATAGTGGAAGCGATGGAGGGGCAATGATTACAGAGCGCTGTGATATCTCTGTAACCCGTCCAGGCGAGCACGCTAATCAGGATAGCTACAAACAAGACGGATTACAGCATGCATTTACTGTGTAAACCAATATATCACCACCTCAACCAACAATGGCTGGATCTGTTCACGAAGGTTTAGAAGGAGAAACCAAACGTCTGTCTGGACTGCATAGCACAAGTCATGCAGTGTGCAATTAGGAGGAAAAGTATCTCAGTAGAGATGGCTACAGTCAATCCCTCGAGCACAGCACAGCCTACACTGTCAAGGCTCAGGAGAAGACCCAGATGCAGACAGTTTCGAAGTAACAAAAGTTTATTACAAAAACAGGGGGGCAGGCAAACGACAGGTCAAGGGCAGGCAGAGGTCATTAATCCAGAGCAGAGTCCGAAAGATACAGAACGGAAGTCAGGGTCAGGGCAGGCAGAGGTCAGTATTCTAAGATGGTGTGACAAGGTACAGACTGGCATGCAGGTTCAGGGTCAGGGCAGGCAGAATGGTCAAAACAGGAAAAACAGGAACTAGAGAAAGACAGGAGATTGGGAAAAACCACTGGTAGGCTTGACAAAACAAAACAAACTGGCAACAGAGAACACAGGTATAAACACTGGGGAAAATGGGCGACACCTGGCAGGGGGTGGAGACAATCACAAAGACAGGTGAAACAGATCAGGGTGTGACATACACAGAGTTAATGTAAACCAATGTCACTGCTTTCCTCAAAAGAGAACTCTGACATTGCTGCCAAACTACTGCACATTTGATGTACACTGACACATGTCGGTCTGGCATAACTGACATAGTCAATTAGGGCTCCTCCATGCTTCCATTATTAAAAGTCCCTGACCATACTGTATTAAAAACACAATTCTATGTTTTAAGTGAAAAAACAAAAAAGAAAGGAAATTCACATGAGCACCACAATGCCTCTTCCACCCATGCTCTTCCAAGGTTTTCCAGCACACAGCTTTGACCTACTACAGTAGCTATGCTGGTCTACTGCACTTCAAATAATGTGCATACTGGTTACTTACGATTCAAACCTTCTCAAACTGCTTAATTAATTAATACTCTTAGAGGAGGTGCTCCCACAATAATGTGATTTGTACAGCATACAAGTTAAAGTATTGGATTTTAAAAGACCATCATGCTTGATTGAGTGAGCTATTTTGTCTTGTAGGAATGTGGTGCCTGCCTGTATTTCCTTAAACCATTATTTTAGCAATACATGTAATTGAGAAGAAAATACACTGAACAAAAATATGAATGCAAACTGTTGGTCCCATGTTTCATGAGCTGAAATAAAAGATCCCAGAAATGTTCCATATGCACAAAAAGCTTATTTGGCTCAGATTTTGTGCACAAATTGGTTTACATCCCTTTTAGTGAGCATTTCTCCTTTGCCAAGATAATCCATCCACCTGACAGGCGTGGCATGTCAAGAAGCTGATTAAACAGCATGATCATTATACAGCATCTTGTGCTGGGGACAATAAAAGGCCACTCTAAAATGTGCAGTTTTGTCACACAACACAATCCCATAGACGCCGGAATGTCCACCAGAGCTTTTGCCAGAAAATTGAATGTTCATTTCTCTACCATAAGTCGCCTCCAACATCGTTTTAGAGGATTTAACAGTATGTCCAACTGGCCTCACAACCACGTGTAACCACGCCAGCCAAGAACCTCCACATCCGTTTTCTCTACCTGCGGGATGGTCTGAGATGAGCCACCCAGACAGCTGATGAAACTGTCATAAATCGTATCAGTGAAGCTCATCTGCTTGCTCTTCGTTCTCACCAGGGTCTTGACCTGACCGCAGTTTGGCATTGTGGGGAAATGGGTCTTGACCGACTTCCATCGCCAAGCCTATCGCTGACCTTTTTAACCTGTCTCTCCTTTCTGGGGAGATTCCCATTGCTTGGAGGGCAGCCACGGTTCATCCTTCATTTACAGTGGGAGATCAAGCTGATCCTAACTTGAAAAAAATCAACTGACTGGGTTTATTGATGTCCACCTCCATGACCAGAGACGTTGATATGATGTCTATAGTATTCTCCATGATATGCAATCTGGTTTCCGCTCAAGTTATGGATGTGTCACTGCAACCTTAAAAGTCCACAATGATGTCACCATTTCCCTTGATTCTAAGCAATGTTGTGCTGCCATATGGTAGACCATTCCATTCTTGTGGGCCRGCTAAGGAGTTTTGGTGTCTCTGAGGGGTCTTTGGCCTGGTTTGCTAACTACCACGCTCAAAGAGTGCAGTGTATAAAGTCAGACAATCTGCTGTCTCAGCCACTGCCTGTCACCAAGGGAGTACCCCAAGGCTCGATCCTAGGCCCCACGCTCTTCTCAATTTACATCAACAACATAGCTCAGGCCGTAGGAAGCTCTCTCGTCCATATACTGTATATGCAGATTATACAGTCTTATACTCAGCTGGCCCCTCCCCGGATTTTGTGTTAAACACTCTACAACAAAGCTTTCTTAGTGTCCAACAAGCTTTCTCTACCCTTAACCTTGTTCTGAACACCTCCAAAACAACGGTCATGTGGTTTGATAAGAAGAATGCCCCTCTCCCCACAGGTGTGATTACTACCTCTGAGGGTTTAGTGCTTGAGGTAGTCAAGTACTTGGGAGTATGGCTAGACGGTACACTGTCCTTCTCTCAGCACATATCAAAGCTGCAGGCTAAAGTTAAATCTAGACTTGGTAATCGCTCCTCTTTCACCCCAGCTGCCAAACTAACCCTGAATCTGATGACCATCTTACCCATGCTAGATTACGGAGGCATAATTTCTAGATCTGCAGGGTGCTCTTGAGCGGCTTGATGTTCTTTACCATTCCGCCATCAGATTTGCCACCAATGCTCCTTATAGGACACATCACTGCACTCTATACTCCTCTGTAAACTGGTCATCTCTGTATACCCGTCGCAAGACCAACTGGTTGATGCTTATTTGTAAAACCCTCTTAGGCCTCACTCCCCCCTATTTGAGCTATCTACTGCAGCCCTCATCATCATTCAACACCCATTCTGCCAGTCACATTCTGTTAAAGGTTCCGAATGCACACACATCCCTGGGTCGCTCGTCTTTTCAGTTTGCTGCAGCTAGCGACTGGAACGAGCTGCAACAAACACTCAAACTGGACGGTTTTATCTCAATCTCTTCATTCAAACACTCAATCATGGACACTTACTGACAGTTGTGGCTGCTTTGTGTGGTGTATTGTTATATCTACCTTATTGCCCTTTGTGCTGTTGTCTGTGCCCAATAATGTTTGTACCATGTTKTGTGCTGCTACCATGTTGTGTTGCTACCATGCTGTGTTGTCATGTGTTGTGGCCTTGCTATGTTGTTGTTTTAGGTCTCGCTTTATGTAGTGTTGTCTCTCTTGTAGTGATATGTGTTTTGTCCTATATATATATACGTATATATATATACAGTATATATTTTTTTTTGTCCAGCCCCTGTCCCCGCAGGAGGCCTTTTGCCTTTTGGTAGGCCATCATTGTAAATAAGAATTTGTTCTTAACTGACTTGCCTAGTAAAATAAAGGTTAAATAACATTTTATTAAATTAAAATTAAAATTAACAGCTTGTATGGCGTCATGTGGGTGAACAGTTTGCTGATGTCAACGTTGTGAACATAGTAACCAATGGTGGCGGTGGGGTTATGGTATGGGCAGGTATAAGCTAAGGACAGTGAACACAATAACATTTTAATGATGGCAATTTAAATGCACCGAGATACCGTGACAAGATCCTGAGGCTCATTGTTGTGCCATTCATCCGCCGCTATCACTTCATGTTTCAGCATGATAATGCATGGCCTCATGTCGCAAAGATGTGTACACAATTCCTAGGAGCTGAAAATGTCCCAGGTCTTCCATGGCCTGCACATTCACCCACTGAGCATGTTGGGAATGCTCTGGATCGACGTGTACGACAGCGTGTTCCAGTTCCAGCAAATATCCATCAACTTTGCAGAGCCATCGAAGAGGCCACAATCCACTGCCAGATCAACTCTATGCGAAGGTGATGTGTCATGCTGCATGAGGCAAATGGTGGTGATAGACTATATATACTGAACAAAAATACAAACGCAAGATGTAAACTGTGTGTCCAATGTTTAATAAGCTAAATAGAAAATCCCAGAAATCTTCCACAAAAACCTTATTTCTCGCAAATGATGTGCACAAATTTGTTTACAGCCCTGTTATTGAGCATTTCTCCTTTGCAAGTTAATCCATCCACCTGACAGTTGTGGCATATCAAGAAGCTGTAACAAAATGTGGAAAAAGTCAAGGGGTTTGAATACTTTCCGCACTATATATGTATATATATATATATTTGTAAACTCTTTTTTTGGTTACCACATGATTCCATATGTGTTATTTCATAGTTTTGATGTCTTCACTATTATTCTACAATGTAGAAAATATAAAAAATAATGAAAAACCCTGGAATGAGTAGGTGTGTCCAAACGTTTGACTGGTACTGTATGTCATCTGACTGTAAAGATATTACCTGTAACACATGATGAACAAAAATATATTCTATGTTATGATGCTTTCATAATCAAAAGGAGAAGACACCATCAAAAGAAACCCAGATCATGCAGTACGTTCATCTTATACCCCCTACTCAGACAATTCATAAGCAACATCCTGACTCTTAACACTTCTCTGTGATTTTAATGATGCTAGCAATGGGTTCCATTGTTAGAAATGTGTTCCATTAACCTCTAATTCCTCCCAAACCCGGATCCGGGAGCACCCCCCACAGTAAAAAAGCTGACTAGCATAGCCTAGCATAGCGTCACAAGTAAATACTAGCATCTAAATATCATTAAATCACAAGTCCAAGACACCAGATGAAAGATACAGATCTTGTGAATCCAGCCATCATTTCTGATTTTTTAAATGTTTTACAGGGAAGACACAATATGTAAATCTATTAGCTAACCACGTTAGCAAAAGACACCACTTTTTTTACTCCACCAGTTTCTAAAAAAAACATATGCTATACAATAAATATGTTATCAGACTGTCATCTTATGAAGTTGTTTCTTGGTTAGTGGCTATTTATATCTTTATTTGGTCGATTAGTGATGGCTACTGATGGAGTAAA
>NC_036845.1:23936102-23952004 GCF_002910315.2 Salvelinus sp. IW2-2015
TCGAATATGAGGACTGCACCCGCCATTCCCTGGAATGTCAGTAACCAATGGAGAAGTGTGAATGGAGTTTCTACGTAGATCTCAAACCTAATAAAAGGCCAAAGGAACGAAGGGAGCTCTCTTTTCGACATATCGTCATTACAGCAAAGCAAGACCTCAGGATGGTATTTTGAAACGCTCAGTTATCAGCCTTAGAATATATCCGTCTGTAATTTATTCGATATAGGTGTTAGAAACATCATAACGAAGTATTTATAAACCGAGTATTATCAGTTTAATGCGAGTATATTGCTATTTTCAGAATTTCCTAGTATTGCGTTTTGAGGATTTGGGCATGTTTGGCCCTAGCTATTGTTAGCTGCTAATTCCGAAGTTGAAGACGACGTTTTACAACCAAGCAACGATTCTTTTGGACAAAGGACACCTTGCCCAGATTCTGATTGAAGCTCGTCCAAAAGTAAGAGCAATATTATGATGTTATTCCGTATTTATGTGGAAATGTAAACGGATTTGTCGCCACTTATTGCGGGCGACCCATAGGATACATACAGAGCTTTAAACTGATCTGAGAACAGAGCCTCGTTTTCAGACCTTCGCAGTTCCTGTCATGAATTTCGCTGCAGAAAGAGTTCTGGTTCACCCACAGACATAATTCAAACGGTTTTAGAAACTAGAGATTGTTTTCTATCCAATAGTATTAATAATATGCATATTGTACGAGCAAGAATTGAGTACGAGGCAGTTTAATTTGGGAACGATAAATGTCCAAGTTGAAACAGCACCCCCTGTAGTGTCAAGAGGTTTTAAACATTGTTTTCCCCAAAATGACTCCCAACTCTGAAGGTAATAATGTCAGTGGCAGTAGTTGAATACTTGTTTTCTCTGATGTTTTTAGAAATAATTGGATAAATAGGTCCGCGTTGTAAAGATTTTTGTGAGTGAATCCCAAATTGATCTGAATAGCACTTCCAAAAGACCAATTCCTTAAAGTACTTGTTAACCAGATGTGCTAGTGAGAACTTTTAAAAGCCCAATGCTTACTAATTAATTCTTAGAGGTCTTCAATTTATTATGAACATGCCTTGGGTTATGCTTTAACAAAGTTATTATTTATCAAACTTGGACTAAAATATGTATACGTATCGGAGCACAGCACATCAGCGACTGACATGATGAAGGCTTCAATCAAGCAAATCACCCTTCCAAAACCCTCAATCTGGTCCTCCCCACCCCCCATCTTCAACTCCCCTGAAACAACTGTGAGGATTAACATTTGTGAAAAGTCTGACCTGTCTAAGGTTTCTCGAGGACAAATAGCAGTCTAAGGGATGACACAGCCCATTAACTTTGATTTCATTATGGTTTCCTCAGCACAAACAGACTCACACTCCTTAAACAGAATGAGACTTGCCCTGGAATACCTCACATTAAACATAATTGGGTGGGTTCATATGAAGCACAGCTTTTATTGTATGTTATTTCATTTTCATTATAAATGCAAAAATGTGTCGGTATGATGGTTTCCATTTACAAATTATAATATCATCTTTTACCAAGTTGCTTGTGTAACAGTTTTGCTCTATCGCTCTCCTTTCCCCAACCTGGACTCGAACCAGAGACACTCTGAACACATCGACAACTGTCACCCACGAAGCATCGTTACCTGTCACTCCACAAAATCAGCAGCCCTTGTGGACCAAGGGAAACATCTGCTTAAAGGTCTAAGGGTGGGATAAGTCACCGATTGAACACTACTAGCATGCTCTGCTAACTTGTTAACCATTTCACATCGGCTACACTCAGCCCCCTTTGACCTCCTCCTTCTCCTCACCAAGCCCAGCGAGTGATCCAGGTCAACAGCACCATGTTGCGTCCGTCCCTGTCCTTGCCCCAACCTGGGCTCGAATCACGGACCATCTGAACACATCGACAATTGTCACCCACAAACCATAGTGACCTGTGATTCCACAAAAGCCTTGGCCCTTGCAGAGCAAGGGAAATGTCTACTTCAAGATCTCAGAGCGGGTGACGTCCCTGATTGAACACTATAGGGCGCAATTCATGATAACATTGCATTTTCATGCCCCATCTGCCGAAACCCTTTTTTGTCCATTGTTTCTTTGTCACCAACAGGTTAACCCCTTAAATTAATTTGCTTGTATTACTGTGCAATATCAGTTGAATTACTCTCGGAACAACATTGCAATTTAGTATTGGTTTATAATTGCATAATAATGGGGTTGAACATTTGAGACCATGGTTTCTCTTGAATGTTGGCTAGGCTATACCCAACAGCACCCCTCGCTGAGCCAATAAAAGCAACTAGGTAACATTTATATTTCCCTCTGGTATTGTCAATGTTTTAATTATTTATTGTACAATGTATAATATTACAATATAAGCATTCTGCAAACATTTCAAGCCTGCAACAACATTAACCTATTTAATCCCATCGGTCACAATAGTGACCACAAAGCTCCCAAACAAAAGGTTAGTAAAGTATGTTAACATAAAGTTAGGACAAAGAGTTTTGGTACACATCA
The DNA here is from genome assembly GCF_002910315.2 of Salvelinus sp. IW2-2015. Taxonomy (NCBI): domain Eukaryota; kingdom Metazoa; phylum Chordata; class Actinopteri; order Salmoniformes; family Salmonidae; genus Salvelinus; species Salvelinus sp. IW2-2015. Next base: position 23,938,646 of record NC_036845.1, read on the forward strand.
TCTTTAAGGTGTCTAGTATTGGGGATACATCATTGCATTACTCAACGTTGTTTCAAGTGTGGTCATAGAATGTGTAAACATGTTTACGGCAACAATAGTACCGGTGGGATAACACAAGTGCGTCTAGGTATTACACATAGTTATACACAACATAGTTCTTGTTTTACCTAACTTTCGACTCTGTTCTTTCTTTTAGTTGCACTTTGAGTTCAAGTTCTGGTATGTGTGATCTAGCGGTTGACTGCCCAGACAAGGCATTGCAACATGCAGTTATCCCTCAAAATGAAGAAAGATGCTGTGCCTGAGGATTGTGATTAGCGATGGGTCAGATATGGACTATGAAAAGGCCATTTGCAGCAGGCTGTTGAATGCATTGTATGCGTGAACATATGCACAACATCATTGACAGGAACAACGTTATCATGATGATGAGCCAACCCCTCACCCCCCCATCACACACCTCCCCCCCCCGCCTCCATTGTTGATAATGAAGAGCCAAGCCTCTACCCGCAGAGGGTCCAGTCAGAAGAGCCAAGGGCCTCTACAAGCCATAGGGTCGCCAGAGGACCTAGGGGAAAGCGGGCAGGTGTGTCAAAAATAAAAGATTGAGTGTTCAAACGATCGAGAGGCCTTGCCATATGTGATTCCAAAACACATAGTATACAGCCCAATATGCAAAAGTTTGGCACGAAACCACTGAGCACGGAAGGAGATCTTAACTGACTGCTACTGTTAGAGATCAGGCAGATATGAACAAAACTAGAAAAGGAGATTAAGATCGAATGAAAAAGGCTTGAAAAAAGACAATAAATAAAAAATAGAAAAGGTTGATAAAGGTGGGAGAAGCAGTGACAAGGACTCTAGGAAGAAAAGACAAGTCAATAAAGGGTGAGGAGAAGAAGTACAACGGACTCTAGGAAGAATAAGACAAGTCAATAAAGGGTGAGGAGAAGCAGTACAAACGGACTCTAGGAAGAAAAGACAAGTCAATAAAGGTGAGGAGAAGCAGAACAACGGACTCTAGGAAGAAAAGAAAAGTCAATAAAGGGTGAGGAGAAGCAGTACAACGGACTCTAGAAGAAAAGAAAAGTCAATAAAGGGTGAGAAGAAGCAGTACAACGGACTCTCGGAAGAAAAGAAAAGTCGACGAAAAAGACATCAAAATGACTGAAAGTTTTTTGAAAAGAAAGTCAATTGATTCAAGACATACTGTATGACAGTAGGGACTGACTGATCACAGTTCAAAATAGTGATGCACACAAACTAATTTTGCTTTGGTTCTGAAGCCTAAACTCTATGATATACGGTATTATATATATAAGCACTCATTGTGCAGTGGTGCTTTTTAAATATATATATATATATCAATAAAATTGTATTTGTGTCAGTCTAGGCCTCTACTTTAATGCATATTCTACAGGCTACCTCTATCCTAAATGTTACCTTTATGTTCAGTGGGAATGAATCACACGATCGTAACAGTGTTAGTGAATGTTGCACTAAAATGTCACAATGACAATGTTACAATGAATATTTGCACTAAAGTACAAGTTCAAATGTTACAATAAAGTTACAATATTAATGTTTCAATACATGTTGCACTAAAGTAACAATGTTACAATAAAGTAGTAACAATGGTTGAAATACATTGATGGTTGATTTTTTGTCTTTTGCTCTCAGTATTTATATCGATTGTAGTGTAATGGTTTTTGATGTGTAAAATAGTCACACTAGAATGTGACGGGGCATTCTAGTGGCAATGCTGGGGACTGCTAGTGACAGAGTTTTAAATGTGTTAATAACTGGGTTGGTATATAAGAACTTGATAACTGCATAGGAGAAATATGTTAATTCAGTATACGTACAATTATCCCACCGGTCACAATTGTTGACTGACCATAAAAACCACTTTTCACCTACTTTTCCATTAAAATGTCAAAAAAAAATGATTGATTACTTCAAAGGTTACTTAATGCACTTGATTTGGATAGTATCATGTCTGGGAAAAATTCGGGGATTAAATGGGCTTTAAAGAAACAATCAGGCATGCAATCACATTATATTGTTTTTGGAATGTGTAGGTGTTTGCTTGTACTGCAAATCCTACATACACAAACTGCTAAAGATTGAGAATGATTGCTGCTCTAAGAGGCTATGCAAGGTTTATTTATCAACTGCCCTCTTTTCTGTCCCAAAAATAACACAAACACACACATGGAGACAAGCTCAGAGTGAGACTGTTGAGTGTGCCAGCATGACTCCCAACTCTTTGAAAAAATAAAATGAAATCTGGGACAGAATGGTGYGGTTGGGGCTGGCTAGGGCAGAGACTATGAGGAAACCCAATGCATAGTAMGTGTTGAAACAATGCCCTTTGATGTCTAATTTCCATGTACAGTAGATGGCCAGGCAATTAATATTGTATCGGAAATGTTTCTGCCCAGAGATTTCAAAAAGAGAATGGCTAATATCACCCCGTAAGGAATGATGCTGGAGATGAGAAGCAGGTAAGGGGAGATGACATTTAATTTGGAACGGACATGCTACAGGACAGGAACAGCATCAGAACTGGGTAACACAACGACAGTCGACAATCAACGCTGAGGCAGGGAACAGAGCGATATACCAGACAGATATAGGGGAGGTAATGACAGAGGTGATTGAGACCAGGTGAGTCCAATAAACGCTGAAGCACGTGACGGGGGGGAAGGCAGGTGTGCGTAATGATGGTGGCAGGAGTGCGCAATGCTGGGGAGCCTGGCGCTTTCGAGCGCCAGGGAGTGGGAGTATTGGGTATGTCTGTATCAGCTTTGCACATCTGGATTTGGAGATTTGGGGAATTTCTCCCATTCTTCTGTGCAGATTTCCTCAAGCTAAGTTAGACGGGGAGCAGCAGAGCAATCTTTCCATAGATTTACAATGGGATTAAAATCTGGGTATTGGATGGGCCGCTCAAGAACTTTCACATTCTTGTCCTGAAACCATTCCGATGTTGCTTTGGTTGTATGCTTGGGGTCATTGTCCTGTTGGAATGTAAATCTTTACCCCAGTCTAAGGCCGTTTGCACTCTGAAGCAGGATCTCATCAAGGACTTGCCTGTATTTGACTCCATTCATTGTTCCCTCTATCCTTACCAGTCTCCCAGTCCGTGTCGCTGAAAAGCATTCCCATAACATGATACTGCCACCACTATGCTTCACGGTAGGSATGGTGTTAGACGTGTGATGAACTGTGCCTGATTATCTCCAGACATAGCACTTTGCATTCATGCAATAGAGTACAATTTTTGTCTCTTCAGGCCACAGAATATTTTGCCTTGTGTTGAGTCTTTATTGTGCCTTTTTGCAAACTCCAGGCATGCTACCATGTGCCTTTTTCTCAGGAGTGTCTTCCATCTGGCCACTCTCACATAAAGCCCAGATTGGTGAAGTRGTGTAGAGACTGTTGTCCTTCTGGCAGGTTCTCCTATCTCAGCCAATGACCTCTGTAGTTTTATCAGAGTGGTCATTGGCTTCTTGRTCACTTCCCTGACAGAGGTCATACTTGCCCAATTGCTCAGTTTAGACAGCCATTTCTAGGCAAAGTCTGGGTGGTTCCATATTTTTTTCAATTTCCCAATGATGGACACCACTGTGCTCTTGAACATTTTTACCCTTCCCCAGATATATGCATCACCACAATTATATCTCGGAGATCTACGGACAGTTCCTTAGACCTAATGGTATAGTTCCTGGTCTGACATGAACTGTCAACTGTGGGACCTTATATAGACAGGTGTGTTTCTTTCTGAATCATGTCCAAACAATTGAATTGGCCACCGGTGGACTCCAATCAGGTTGTAGTGACGTCTCAGAGTTGGTCAAAGTGAACTGGATGCACCAGAGCTCAATTTGGAATGTCATAGCAATGGGGGGTGAATAAATTTACAAAAATGTCTAAACTTTCTTTCACTCATTATGGGGTAGAAAAAAAAATATTTAAACCATTTTGAATTCAGGCTGTAACAAAACAAAATGTGAATTAAGTCAAGGGGTTTGAATACATTCTGAAAGCACTAAATACTTTTACATATTGTTCTCATATTGCTTGTAGTGATAAAAATAATGTAACACTTTTTTAAATATTGATGTCACAAGTGTATCATTTGTACAGTTCTTTATTACAAATGTAGTTATTTGTCACATTTGACTGTGTAAAACCTAGGGGATGACCATCTGTGGCTGCCCATCTGCTGGAGGCTTCAAGAAGCACTCAAACAGACTTGATCTAGCTGATCTAGCTACAGTTGTAGTCTATATTTATTTGTAATTCACTTATTGTTGTTTATTTTGCTTAACAAGCGTTTTGAGTTTCTGTTTGTAATGAAAAGCATTATAAAAGTTGAATACATTATTATTATTATTATAGCTATGTATACCTTTGTGATTCTCATAAGACCTGTTCAAGACCCAATGCTGTGTTTCTGATCGCCACGTCTGCTCATGAAGCATGTCCCTCTGACTCAAAGTCAAACTTAACACTGACACACCAAATGTACTGGTTGTTTGGATTTAATTGATCAGTTAGCTCGCAAGAGAAAGAGACCCTCGACACCTGCTAATGTATCTATACTGAACAAAAATATAAATGCAACATGCAACTATTTCAAAGATTTAACTGAGTTGCARTTCATATAAGGAAATCAGTCAATGGAACTAATTTCATTAGGCCCTAATCTATGGGTTTCACACTACTGGGAATAAYGATATGCATCTGTTGGTCACAGATACCTTTWAAAAAAAAGTAGAGGTGTGGTTCAGAAAACCAGTCAGTATCTGGTGTGACCACCATTTGCCTCATGCAACACTACACATCTCCTTCGCATAGAGTTTATCAGGCTGTTGATTGTGGCTTGTGGAATGTTGTCCCACTCCTCTTCAATGGCTGTGCGAAGTTCCTGTATATTGGAGGGAACTGCAACACATTGTCGTACACATTGATCCAGAGCATCCCAAACATGCTCAATGAGTGGCATTTCTGGKKAGTATGCAAGTCATGGAAGAACTGGCACATTTTTAGCTTCCAGGAATTGTTTACAGATCCTTCTGACATGGGGCCATGCATTATCATGCTGAACAATGTGATGGCGGCAGATGAATAGCACAACAATGGGCCTCAAGATCTCRTCATTGTATCTCTGTGCATTCAAATTGCCATTGATAAAATGCAATTGTTTGTTGTCCGTAACTTATGCCTGCCCATACCATAACCCCACCCCCACCATGTAGCACTCCACTCACAATGTGGACATCAGCAAACCGCTCGCCCACACAACGCCATACACGTGGTCTGCGGTTTTGAGGCCGGGTGGACGTACTGCCAAATTCTCTAAAACAACGTTGGAGATGGATTATGGTAGAGAAATTAACATTCAACAGCTCTGGTGGACATTCCTGCAGTGAGCATGCTGTGGCATTGTGTTATGTGACAAAACTGCACATTTTAGCGTGGCCTTTTATTGTCTCCAGCACGAGTTGCACCTTTGTAATGATCATGCTTTTTATTCAGACTTGATATGCCACACCTGTCAGGTGGATGGATTATCTTGGCAAAGGAGAAACGCTCACTAAAAGGGATGTAAACAAATTGTGCCTAAAAATTTAGAAATATGCTCTTTGTGCATATGAAATATTTCTGGGATCTTTTATTTCAGCTCATGAAACATGGGACCAACACTTCACATGTTAAGTTTATATTTTTGTTCCGTGTAATAGTTGAAGCATAATTGCATAATTGAAGTCTATTCAGGTAGCCTTCGTTTCTGACATTCTGTCTCTCAAATACAGTTCATTCCCCCAATGGCTCAACTCTCACCTGTGAAGTTATGTAATATATTTATCTTACAATTGTCACGCCCTGACCATAGAGAGCCTTTTTATTCTCTATTTTGGTTAGGTCGGGGTGTAAYGGGTGGGTGATCTCGTGCATTTATTTCTATGTTGGCCTGGTATGGTTCCCAATCAGAGGCAGCTGTTAATCATTGTCTCTGATTGGGGATCATATTTAGGAAGCCATTTCCCCACTGSTTTTTGTGGGATCTTKTTTCTGTGTAGTTGCCTCTGAGCACTGCTTAAGCTGCACGTTTCGGTTGCTGTTCATTGTTTTTGTGAGTTTCCTTTATTAAACATGTGGAACCCAAATCACGCTGCACGTTGGTCTGAGTATATTTCAAGTTATATTTCACGTACGACGATCGTGACAACAATGTCTCTTGAAATGTCTCCCCAAGGAACACAGTTGTACTGTACTATACAGCCCGGTGGGCTAACATTGTCAAAGAGATGAGAATATCCCGACCCATCGGCAGAGAAATCAAATAAAATGTTATTTGTCAAATGCTTCATAAACAACAGGTGTAGACTAACAGAGTTCAAGATAAACATGAAAAAGATACAACAAAAATAGAAATACTGTATTGACATGAGGAATAAATACACAGTGAATAATGAATAACAATAACTAAGGAATAATCAACAATGGGCTCTGCGTTCTCTGGAAAATATTGCACAACGTGGAAGGTGTGCTCCATGACGCATTAGCGGGGGAAAACTACCTGCCCTCCAGGACACCTACACCACCCGATGTCACAGGAAGGCCATAAAGATCATCAAGGACAACAACCACCMGAGCCACTGCCTGTTCTCCCCGCTATCATCCAGAAGGCGAGGTCCGTACAGGTGCATCAAAGCAGGGACCGAGAGACTGAAAAACAGCTTCTATCTCAAGGCCATCAGACTGTTAAACAGCCACCACTAACATTGAGTGGCTGCTGCCAACATACTGACTCAACTCCAGCTCACTTTAATAATGGGAATTGATGGAAATTTATCAAAAATGTATCACTAGCCACTTTAAACAATGCCACTTAATATAATGTATATGTATATACTGTACTCTATATCATCTACTGCATCTTGCCATCTTTATGTAATACATGTATCACTAGCCACTTTAAACTATGCCACTTTTATGTTTACATACCCTACATTACTCATCTCATATGTATATRCTGTACTCGATACCATCTTCTGCATCTTGCCTATGCCATTCTGTACCATCACTCATTCATATATCTTTATGTACATATTCTTTATCCCTTTATACTTGTGTGTATAAGGTAGTAGTTGTGGAATTGTTAGGTTAGATTACTCGTTGGTTATTACTGCATTGTCGGAACTAGAAACACAAGCACTTCGCTACACTCGCATTAACATCTGCTAACCATGTGTATGTGACAAATAAAATATGATTTGATTTGATTTGGTCTGATGACACAAAAATAGAACTGTTTGGCCATAATGGCCATTGTTCTGTTTGGAGGAAAAAGGGGAGGCTTGCAAGCAAAAGAACACCATCCCAACTGTGAAGAACGGGGGTGGCAGCATCATGTTGTGGGGGTGCTTTGCTGCAGGAGGGACTGGTGCACTCACAAAATAGATGGCAGTAAAATTAGTAGATATATTGAAGCAACATCTCAAGACATCAGTCAGGAAGTTAAAGCTTGGTCGCATATGGGTTTTCCAAATGGACAATGACCCCAATTATTCTTTAAAAGTTGTGGCAAGATGGCTTAAAAACAACACAGTCAAGCTTTTGRCGTGGCCATCACAAAGCCCTGACCTCAATTCTTCAGAAAATGTGTGGGCAGAACTGAAAAAGCGTGTGCGAGCAAGGAGGCCTACAAACCTGACTCAGTTACACCAGCTCTGTCAGGAGGAATGGGGCAAAATTCACCCAACTTATTGTGGGAAGCTTGTGGAAGGCTACCCAACATGTTTTACCTAAGTTAAATAACTTAAAAGCAATGCTACCAAATACCAATTGAGTGTATGTAAACTTCTGACCCACTGGGAATGTGATAAATGAAATAAAAGCTGAAATAAATAATTATCTCTGCTATTATTCTGACATTTCACATTCATAAAATAAAGTGGTGACCCTAACTGACCTAAAACAGGGAATTYTTACTTGGTAAAAATAGAATTGTGAAAAACTAAGTTTAAATGTATTTGGATTATGTGTATGTAAACTTCCCACTTCAACTGTAGGTCTAGGCTCTGAAGAAATAGACTCCAAGTAAGCCCTCTTGTTGTTTGTAAAGTCAAATTAAAATGAAGATTATTGTTGAAATGAATTACTCGACTGGTGTAGGTTTTCTACCATCTGTTGGTTTTTGGAGAAGGACATCCCGGGCCGGCCAAACCCTCCCCTAACTCAGACGACGCTGGGCCAATTGTGCGTTGCCTCATGGGTCTCCTGGTCGTGGTCGGCACGGATATCGAACCAGCATCTGTAGCATCTGTAGCAACGCAGAGAATGCATTTGACTGTTAGTGCTTTCAGGAGGAATGGAAAATTGCGTCTCAATTCGTAAACCATGTGCCATGGTATCGCTTCACAACTATTTTGCAATCTATATGGCTCTCCATCAATAATAACATTTTGAGGATTGGGGCGGGGTGACGTGTACTGGAAAGGTGTGACTTTCAGTATACAACAGATCACCGATTGTTCTCACTTTGATTATGCTGTAACAACATTCTGTAGTGCCATGGCCAGGATCTCTTTTCATTTAAGTGAGCAGATTAGGGCTTTCAGGAGAAACAGAAAACATTGGAAACATTTCAAAAATACTGGTAGACTTGGGGATTTTGGTCACGTACAGTACTGTTCACAAACAMTATCATCAGATGCCTGTCTTACACCAAACGTGAAAGCCCAGGAAAATGAACAGGTACAGTAGGCGACAATACTGTAAAGTAGGCCTAATAATGCTAAAAAATAATGCTTAAATAAATMGACTGCTGGTCTTWACCTTATGCTGCACATTTTTACAATGTATTCCATTTCCAGCGAGACTATTCATGTCACGCCCTGATCTGTTTCATCTGTCCTTGTGCTTGTCTCCACCCTCCTCCAGGTGTTGCCCATCTTCCCCATTATCACCTGTGTATTTATACCTGTGTTTTCTGWCTGTCTGTTGCCAGTTYGTCTTGTTTGTTCAAGCCTATCAGCATTTTGTGTCTCAGCTCCTGCTTTTTCCAGTCTCTCTTTTCTCATCCTCCTGGTTTTGACCCCTGCCTGTGCTGACTCCAAGCCCGTCTGCCTGACCACTCTGCCTGCCCCTGACCCTGAGCCTGCCTGCCTTCCTGTAACTTGGCCTCTGCTCTGGATTATCGACCCCTGCCTGCCTTGACCTGTCGTTTGTTACTTGACACAGTAGTTTGTTACTTCACACAGTCTGCACTTGGGTCTTACCTTGATTCCTGATACTGGCTGTATATACCGACGCACAGACAGCCAGCGCATTGCCCCACATAAGAATATGTTCTCAGTCAACTTACCTTGTAAAATAATGGTTAAATAAAAAATKTCTTTWAAAAATTGAGCAAATCAAACAACCCTCGCCATATCAACTAGAACTACATGGGTCTATTACTGAACTTTTTGTTGAATAAAATATGTTTTGATTGGAAGACACTGTCACTGGCAAACATGGTTATAGACCCAACAACATTATATAGTATCCCCTCCTTGTGAATAAAAGCACATGAGCTAATTATAATACACAAAGTATACAAAACAATGAAGTGTATCATTCCAACATTTCCTAAAATTATTATTAAGTTACTAATGAGATAGGTCTATCTAAGCAATATAATGATTGAAATGAACAAACTATGGCATAAGGGAACGATGAGCGGATAAGAGGCAATCCATCATTTTGATAAAGACATTAATTAATGAGCTAAGATGGACGTAATCGATTTGCCTATTTGTTCAGCACAGTTGAAATGGACTGCAACAGAATTCAGAACAGAGGCCTTTCTTACAGTATTCTCCCTGTACACCAAGTCAGAACTGTGGGATATAAGCAGACAACGAAAGCTCTTACAATATTCGATGACATTTCTCTAAAACAGTCTACAGGCTACATGTGCATCACCAAATAAGAACAGTAGTCTACGTTCTGATGGGGAGAAGGACCAAATACACATGGATTACTAACAGCTTACTACACAACATACATTTAGTGTTACTTTCTTAGCTACAGTATACATATCTCCCTGACATATTACATAATTAATGCAGAAGCATACAAGACATATTTTTGGACTCACCATTCTTTTGCTGTGCTCACTTGAACAGGAAGGTGTCGCAGTGGTCCTTCTTGTTGGCAAACTTTGTCATCAAACTCTTTCATCAAAGTTGTCATTCTCTGGATTTATGGTGCTTTCAAGACAAATGGAATCATGAGGTCAGTGATCTTCAGGTCGGAGCTCTAGAAAGAGGCTTGGAATTCCAAGTTCCCGACTTGGAATTCAAAGTCGGATGACCGTTCAGAACTTATTTTCCCAGTCGGAGCTATTTTTTTCTAAGTTCCCAGTTGTCTTGAAACCACCGAAGTCTGATATTTCCCAGTTCCAGAGTTTCCAGTTTTGACTGTGACAAAGTCATCATGGCCAACCTTTTCTGGCCCATAGTGTTGAGTGTGAATATTTATCCTTTTAACTTCTTAGTAATCCCTTCGCGACGGGGTTGATTTGACAACACCCAGTGACATAGCAGCGCACCAAATTCAAAAACAGAAATACTCAAAATAATAATTCATTAATCATACAAGTGTTATACATCGGTTTAAAGATGAACTTCTTGTTAATCCAGCCACAGTGTCAGATTTCAAAAAGGCTTTACGGCGAAAGCAAACCATGCTATTATCTGAGGACAGCACCCTATCAAACAAACACATGAAAATCACATTTCAACCTGCCAGGCGCAACACAAAAGTCAGAAAAAACGATATAATTCATGCCTTACCTTTGAAGATCTTCCTCTGTTGGCACTCCAATATGTCCATTAAACATCACAAATGGTCCTTTTGTTYGATAAATTATGTCGTTATATCTCCAAAATGTCCATTTATTTGGCGCGTTTGATCCAGAAAAACATTGGTTCCAACTAGCGCAACATGACTACAAAGTATCTAATATAGTTACCTGTAAACTTGATCCAAACAATTCAAACAACTTTCATAATCCAACTTAAGTTATTTTGAAATGTAAATAATCGATACAATTTAAAACAAGATAAACTGTGTTCAATACCGGACGTAAACAAGTGGAGCGAGTTTTCAGGTCGCGCGCCTCAACCACAACAGTACACTAGACTTGACCCTCGTTCTGAACAGCCCTACTTCTTCATCTCTCAAAGGAAAAACATCAACCAATTTCTAAAGACTGTTGACATCTAGTGGCAGCGATAGGAACTGCAAGCAAGTGCCAYAGAAAACCCATTGAAAAGAGAGTGACCTAAAAACAAATGTCCTGTATGGTTTGTCCTCGGGGTTTYGCCTGCCAAATAAGTTTTGTTATAATCACCGACATAATTGTAACAGTTTTAGAAACCTTAGAGTGTTTTCTATCCAAATATACCAATTATATGCATATCCTAGCTTCTGGGCCTGAGTAGCAGGTAGTTTACTTTGGGCACATTTTTCATCCGGATGTGAAAATAGTGCCCCCTAGCCTTAAGAAGTTTTAAGCTTGGAAAAGAGACTCTTTCAGACAGATGTTTTAAATCCTTAAACACAGACTTGGACAACACACCCTCTCCACTGAATAGGAGGTATGGGAACCTAAATAGTGATTGCTTTGCGACGCTCACAGTTAGCCACTGATTCCTTCCAAACCACTCATTGTTGAATTTGCAATTACCGAGTTGTTGTGTAATGTTTATGTCAAATGGCCGATGAGCACGGATACATTTTATCTATAATTTATCTTAATTTGACAGGGATTGAAAAGGATTTGCCAGTAGATTGTCGATGTGATTCATGATGATGACTGCTTGTCTAGCTAGCTTGCTTGCTAAGATTTAGAAAGTATGATGTTGACATGATCACTCCAATTAAAGCTATGGTGGATATAWTGTGATTTGACGTAATTTTATCTGTGGCCWTWGACCTTAAGCCTTCTTGGAWGGGCACTTCTAATGTAAATCTATGGCAGTAGCCAAGGGGGCTTGAACTGCCTAGCTCTCCCTGAGAACACTGAGCCAATCACGGCACAACTAGAGAAGATTACCAACGCCTACGCTCTGTATTTTCACTGGCTGCCCCTCCACCACAGAAAAAACTGAGCTAGGCTGAAGCACCTGCATTTTGGAGCTGCCTTACTCAAGAAAGAGACTGTTTGTATGCAGCTTTATTAACACAAGGATAAAAAAAAAAAATTACATTGTTTGCGAACTGATATGTGACACGAATKAATGCCAAAATAACATGCAAAACAGGCCACTTGTATTCATAAAAAAAAAAAAGCTAAACAGGTGGGGCTCAAAACATGAACTKCCCTGAATGACAGTTCGCCACTGGCCATATGTACAGTAGAGCTTTATACATGGCTCTGCGCAGAGAATGCCATCAATGCATGTATCAGATTGGATGCATAATTATTCTCTATCCAATGCCTTCTAGAAGCTTAAAAATCWATGTCAATTCCTCCAATGCTTCACATATCCATCCATTAATTATAAATGCTAAGCAAATTTTTCCTGACGAGTCAAATGACCAAAGCGTCCTCTAGTGTCCTCATGGGTGGAATATTATTAATATTCTTCATATTTCATAATTGAAAATAAATAAATAGTAAACTAGACTGTCTTCACTGGCCAAACCCGGATGATGCAGGGCCAAATTTGCGTCGCCCTATGGGACTCCCAATCACAGTCGGTTGTGATACAGCCTGGATTTGAACCAAAGTGCCTGTAGTGACCCCTCTAGCACTGAGATGCAGTGCCTGGGGATCCGGATCCGGGTTTGTGACTTGTTAGAGGTTATGGCTTGGGGTAAAAACTGTTGAGAGGCCTTTTTTGTCCTAGACTTGGCACTCCAGTACCGCTTGCCATGCGGTAGTAGAGAGAACAGTCTATGACTGGATGACTGGGGTCTTTGACAATTTTTAGGGCCTTCCTCTGACACCGCCTGGTGTAGATGTCCTGGATGGCAGGCAGCTTTGCCCAATGATGTACTGGGCCATATGCACTACCCTCTGAAGTGCCTTGCGGTCGGAGGCCGAGCAATTGCCATACCAGGCAGTGATGCAACCGGTCAGGATGCTCTCGATGTTGCAGCTGTGGGTTTGTCACGCTCAACAGTGTCCCGTATGTATCAAGAATGGTCCACCACCCAAAAGACATCCAGCCAACTTAACACAACTGTGGGAAGCATTAGAGTCAACATGGACCAGCATCCCAGTGGAACACTTTCGACAACTTGTAGAGTCCATGTTCTTATTTGGGCTCCCGAGTGGCGCAGCGGCCA